>NW_014334181.1:13024-14034 GCF_000341935.2 Cephus cinctus | reverse complement strand
GCTACGTTATTCTTCTGTTTAGGAATGAAGGTCGATATACGTAACAATACTATTCTTGTGATAATTTTTCGAGAGCTTGCCGTTTCTTCTAACTAATTTACCTTATTTGTATTACCTGTGTTGATTTATTTAAGTGTATTTTATATCTGTGCGCTGATCGTCATATTTATATCGTGTGTGTTCTGACTCTTTCCAATGGTCGGAAAATTTCGCGAGTGAATTTGTTATCGCCTTTTCGTATCGTTACGAATTTAAACCTTTGTTCTCGCGTGTATTTCGTAGTCCCCGATTTATTGAAATATTGCCGAAAGTATCTTTTGCGCCGGCGCGGAACCGTCCCGCTGCCGTGACGTATCGCTACAGGGCCATAGTCCCTCGCTAGTTCCGCGTTCGTTTGTAAGAATTTTAGTTTATATAGAAGCCTTCAAGAACCTATCGCTTTGTATTAATACTTTAAGGATTTTGTTACTTGATTTCGTTTTCGCCCCTCATTGATCCTCGCTAACCCTTTGCTTTATCTTTTCTGCTTTCGACACGCTGTAGTTTGTTGTATGGCTTGCATGCCGCTTTTCTACTTTTTCTAATATAGCTTCAGTGCGTTAAACTTACTTATTTTCTCTGTTATCTTTCTTTTACCTATTCTCTTTCTCGCATGTCTATTCCTTCTCCCATCTAGCCTCTTGAACGCCACGACGCTCTCCCAGGTGAGCTAACCTCTGAACCGGGTATACCTTTGGAGTTCTCGTCGACCGCTTGATTCTCTCTCTCTCTCGCTTCTATTTCTACTTTTCTTCGCGCTTCTCTCTACTATCTTGGCGGTGTCGCCGTATTCGTGTCTCGCTTGTCTCCCCTATTTGGCGGTGTCGCCGTTTGTGAACCTGTCTCTTTACGTTCTTGGCGGAGTCGCCGTTTACTACCTTTTCTCTTTCTATCTTGGCGGAGTCGCCGTTTATCGATCTTTCTCTTTTCTACCTTGGCGGTGTCGCCGTTTATCGATCTTTCTCTTTTCT
>NW_014334181.1:0-12777 GCF_000341935.2 Cephus cinctus | reverse complement strand
TTTCTCTTTCTATCTTGGCGGAGTCGCCGTTTATCGATTTTTCCTCTTTTCTATTTTGGCGGAGTCGCCGTTGACCTATATGTCTCTTCTCTTCTTGGCGGAGTCACCGTTCCTACCGTTTCACTTCTCTTCTCTTGGCGTTGTCGCCTTACCTGTTTCCTTTTCCCTTTCGTTGTTCCGAGCTTTCCCGCGTTTTCTTCAGAATTTCTAAGATCTCGAGTGCCCTGCACTCGCGGTGTTCTCCCCGGAGACCACCTGGCGCCCAACACTATTTAGTTTATCGCGTATCGGGTCTCGTGAATATCAAAATTTCTTGAGGGAGAATCATACGGCGTTTTGTGTACGGTTCCCTACTTTCTGAATACCTTTTATCGTCAATCTACTTGAGCTGTGAGATTTTGGTTTTCGGGGAATAACGTCGCTATATATATATATATATTTGTAACTCACACTACAGAAGTTGACGATCACACATACATTGTTATTCGGATTTCATTTAGTAAGTAGATTAACGTACACTCACTACTGCATATAACTGTGACAGTTACTTGTACTCCTGTTTATCATTTCATTATATTGAGTTAAACCATACTTTCTTCTCTTGATTTCGAGACCTGAACCTATTAGCTCCTAAATCCAGGTAAACCCCCCTTACCAGTAGTTTCAACCAAACTCCCGTAGAAGGAGTGAGTTTTCCAAATCAATATATTTAGTACCTGTTTGCGATCCTCATCTTAACTATCGACCAAGGGACATAAACGCAAATAGGCGTGCTTTAGCACCTTAAAGTGGCAAGAACCCAATAACTTTTACGTGATCTTTGATCTCAACAGCTATGCTAGCTCCCTGATGCTCACGCATAGGACGTAACATCTCCACGTGGACGAACAATTACAGACAGAGATAATGCTCATTTCCATATTTGCTTCTTAAGATTATTAATTCCAGGTAATGAAGTGAGGTAATTATTTTCTCATAGTAAATCTTATCGAGTTTACACTGGGCGCTGAAACTGAAGATTGCAAATAAAAAAGTATTTAGGCAATATCTGATGAGCGGCTTCGTTCTAAGTTCGAAGGGTTGCTCTAAGAACCAGCGGCAGCATTAACAGCAACAGCAGACCCCTAAGCGAGAGAGGACATGACACGCAATCGCTCAAGTCGCCGGTCGTGAGGCATGAGCGGGCGTTCAAAATATTAGTCGATTTTGTCACAGATAAAATGTTTAAAAAATCTCCCGGACTCGCCGCTACGACTTAGCGCCATGCTTTTGGTATCGCCTAAAACCGGAGCGTTGTGCATCTCCCCACTCATCTCTGCACAGATATTGAAGCAGTTTTGTAATGTATGGTATCTTGCCTACGTGTCGCTACTATCGAATGCGCTTGATCAACATAACCTGGAAATCGAGTTCGTCAGAAAACTTCTATGTTCTCTGGTTTCGTTGACTTCTTCGTTTTCATGATTAGAGAAAGTGATTATAATTGAAGAAAGTAACGCAGTCTCGGAAAAGTGTATATATGTATACAGCAAAATGGGGAGATCGTGCGCCATCCCAGGTTGCAAGTCGAGTTATAAAAATGTAAAAAATAACTCGATTTTCAAAGTGCCGAATGACGCCAGTATGCTGAAACGATGGGAAGCCACTATTCCTGGCGAAGTAAAACTAACATCTTGGAGTTTTATTTGCAAGAGGCATTTCGAGGACAAATTCGTTATAAGCAAGTGGGTTAAGCACGACGAACACAACAACGTCATTGCACCAGTAAGTTTTTTCATTTACATTTTCATATGCATTTCTCCGGTCATATATCAGAACTAATTTTCATGTGCTGTACACTTTCAGTATTAATAAATATATTCTTTTCTTGAGCTTTCATTGAAGCATCCCCGATTAGATAGCTGTGCCATACCAACAATATTTGGAGATGACAAAACGCAGCAATCAATCGCAGCAGCATCAATCATCGAGAACCCTGATACATATATTGCATCAACTCGAAACTTCGGAGCTAATTCATTAGACAGCAGGGAAATTTCTCTTCAACCACAACTGTTCAACAAAATTGCGAAATGTCATTCAGACACAAATAATTTTGCGATGCAAGTTAATTTTTGATAATATTGAAGTTGCAATGTTATTGATATTACGATTTTTAATAATCCTTAGCCTTTGATCGAGAACCTGCAAAAAGGCGTTGCTTAGATTCCATGGCTCAACTCTTACACACTAACACTGTCAGTTCTTTGGATGACGACAAGTCTCTTCAAGCATCGGCTGCAGCTCAAGTAGCAGTGCCAGTGTTAGTCTCATAATCAGACGTGGTCTCAGAGGTGGAATGTAACAGCAGTTTCGATTTTCCAACCGTGATAATCACCGAACGTAAGTCATTTATGCGTATAAAGTTATTTATTATTTTCTCATAAAGGAGAAATATGGATAATTTTTTCGATTTGAATTTTACTAGATATTTCACTTGTAACTCATCGTAGGTACTATTCGACAAGTCGATGATACGAAGGTCGTGAAAACCTCTTCTGCTGCGGTACCAAAATCGTCAAGTGTTTCAAAATTATCGAACGTATCCGGCGAGAATCTCCTATTCTCGTATGCTAGACCGGTAACAAGAACCGTACAAGATACGATAATAATACAGGAGTGTATAACTCTCTACTATGATAAAACTTTACGCTACCACGCTTACGGTCGTCCCGTTAACACGAAGGAGGCAAAGCTCCCTCAAGTTCTGGATGATATTGAAACACTGCCAAATATTTTGGGTAAATTCGAAAGAATGAACGTATGCAGCGGCATAGGCCTCGTCAATGTCCATCACCTGCAAATTGACAAGGTATTTCAAGACTATCTTCATCAATGGCATCACTACGACTGCCCTCTAATCTTGAAAACGATGAGATGCGACAATTGCTTGAAGCTGCGGAAAGTACAGTTACAGAAGGAAGTAAGATTCAAGAAAATCCAAACGAAACGACGCGTTTTTAGCTCTTTAAATCCAGTAGAGAAAGAGAAGTTAGCGGTTGTGCGAAAAAAAGTTACGAAAGACGGAAGAAAAACCGCGCGAAAGTACGAATGACGTTGTTACTGCAATCGTTGAACGAGAAAAAAGAGGAAATATCGAAGAGCAATGCTGAAAGCCTGGAAGAAAAATGTTCCAAATTAACCGTTCCAGCCGTTCAGAAAATTGTAACTAAAGAATTAGTTTGTTCAACAATTATTCGCATCGGCTGACCAAAATATATTTGAGTCAACCAATATCTTTTATTATATTAAATACAAATTCGGTTAAAAATTGGCAAACACAGATTTAGTCCATCCAGATACACTTTTTTCTCAGTTTATCGATAGAAGATTTCGTGAAGCAAATTATACATGTAATGTATTCTTTATTTGTGAAAAAGTCTCACTTTCTGGATTATTTAAAAAGTGTCTAGCATTCGCTACAAAAATATGCTTGAAAAAACCAAGCACGGAATAACTCCATTTGCCAAATTAAACTCATAGTGCATGTGTTACAAAAGTCGTATATACTTAGCGTACCCGCCTGCATATAAAAAACTTTGGTTCGCTTAGAGGTAATAATTAATATGCACCTTTTTTATTCGTCAGGTTTCATTGTATGCATGTGTATCGCTTCTTCTTCTTTATGCCATCGATTCTGTTATTCGGATAATTACAGGGTTATACAGTAGACTCGCGCCATTAGAGAGAGGGAGAGAAATATTTATTTCTATTTCTGTCGCACGAGGAGCACTTGATCACAGCGCCGCTTACAGCGCGACTTCAGAAAGTGAGTTACCCCCCACCATCGGAGTTGAAAGACCTGTATGTAAGACCGTGATCATGACCCGCGCGCCTACGCGAAATCTGTAACATCAACAGAGGCGATGATCACGAAATCCTACTCCCGGACTCGCCGCTACGATTTTGCGCCATGCTTTTGGTATCGCCTAAAACCGTAGCGTTGTGCATTTCCCCACTTATCTCTGTTTACACACAAACTTATTTTATCCAAGATGGCTACTGCGCATGTGCACGCTACCGCTGCGCTATCTTATGGGTAGGTTATATCACTAATCTATGGTTCACCGTTGAGTGTAGATAGATACATAGATATAGAAAAGACATAGATGTAGCATAAAATAGAAAATTTTCATGTGCGAGGAAAATTCCTCCCTGCGGGGGGAAGCCGTCCAGGGACGGGTGCCGAGGTACACTGAGCCTACTTGTGATTGGTTACTATTGGAAGCAAGCGCAGTGATGTAAAAGTGCTACGTAAGCGTCGTCGCGAGTCTATCGTTCCAAGAGAACCAATCATGTTAAGGCATGGTAAGGGAGGGGTCAGCTTGAATTTGATTGGTTATGCAGCGAACTCCCCCCCACCCCTTCATTTTGCCTCACGCCCCTTGCCTAAAATATCAGTTTATGCTACAGCTATGTCGTTTCTATATCTATGGATAGGTACCGCACCGTATTCATAGGCTACGTTTCATTTGGACGCTCACGCGCTGTAAGCGCTTGTAAGCGTTGCTTATTCTGTTCCTTTTGGCGATGTGAGCCCTCACGAACGCCGTCATGACGTCATTGATGGCGTCATAACTCGTGCTCTTAAGCGTTTATAAACGCTTCTTTCGTCCAGGTATTGCAGCAAACGCGTGAGTGCTCACAAACGATTAAACACCTAAAGGAACGTGAGCAGTGTTTGTTTGTCATTCGTCGCACAAGAAAACTCAAACATTCATCCATGTTTTTCTGGTAACTATTGCTGTCATTTGCATCCATGTCGTCGTCTTCATCTTTGTTGAACAGTATATCAAATAATATTAAACTTTGAACCACTACACTTTCCACATTCTCCATCTTTTTTTTTAAATGCTCACGTGTATCGATATGAGTTTCTTTTGGACGTCAACGTGATCGCTCGAAACCAAACGAAACGCTTGCAAGCAACGCTCAAAAGCGTGAGCGCTTACAGCGCGTGAGCGTCAAAATGAAACGCAGCCATAGTCAGGTCTCAAGGTGACGCTTCAGGCCGGCTTGATGAAGACTGTCTTATTTGATTAAGATTGTCTTAAGATACTATGAATTCATAGTTGAAAAATAAGACAGTCTTTTCGAAGAAGTTGCTTGAAAGGGACACCTTATTTTATTCAAGATCGCCTTGACGAAGGCAAAGCTCAAAATGATCTTATTTAACGTTCGGCAATATTCGGAATATTTCTGCCAGAGTGACCAATAGGACACTGAGATTTTCATACGATGGAGTGAAAATCTTGTAGGGGCCTACCCATCTAATATCTATGTGAATAATGGTCTTTATTTTCGTGCCTTCATTTGATTCTCCGTTTTATGAAAACTTAAGTGAGTATTTATACGGATTTCACCCAACACTGTTCGCATTCGGTGTATAAACTTTGTAGGTCCCCTTACGCTGAGTTGAATAAGGCCCGTCTCGCAAGGTACATCGCCATCTATTGTCGAACTTCCAACCTTGATTATTAGGACCAGTTACTGGCACATATCCTCCATTGGGGATACAGCCATAAGGAAAGGAAGGAAGGTGATTCTCCGTTTGTTTCGGTACCTATATCAGATTTTTAGTTTTGTGAAATTAAAAAAAAATGTCGCAAAACAGAAGTAAAGCACCAAAATAGGGCAAGCATAAACATTACACAAGTACTGAAAAGAAACTATTTTTGGAAATACTAAAAAAATATAAGGATGTTATAGAAATTAAGAAAAGTGATTTAACAACGTTAAAAGACAAAGAGATGGCATGGGCAGAAATTGAAAAAGAATTCAACCTCTTATCTTTAGTCATGCAAGAAGTAATTATTAATTTAATTAATAACATTACATTGATGTATTCGTGCATGTCCCTTGACAGGTACTAAACTTATGTTTTGAATATAATCAATAATTCAATAGAGAACTGTGCAACAGCTGAAAAAACTTTGGACTAACTTAAAGCAAACACAGAGAGATGCACTAACAAAGGAGAGACGATCTCGGTTTGTTACTGGAGGAGGTCCTGCAATTCCACTGGCCATGATTGATCCTGATGTTGCTATCATAGCTCCTAATTTGATGAAAAATGCCCCAATTTTATTTTCGTTTAATATGCCAGAAGAGGTTGTTCATGGTAACAGTATTATTATGGATATTCTAAATAAATAGTTGCAAAACATTTATTGTATATCAATTTTTTTATTGACCATGCTTATGTTTTTCTTAGACCGACGTCAACAGATTCTAAATAACGAGAATATTGATATAATTGTGCAAGACTCACAATTTGAAATTGATGATGAATTGATCACTGATGAACTCCTTGATGCCACAATACCATCAGAAGCTACAGTCATAAACACAGATTCTGAAGGCATGTCACATGCTGGTAGCAGCAACATAAGTACAATTCATTCAAAAGGTATTGAACCAGAGGAATTTTATGATACACATCCATATATCTGTGATAAAATACTACCACCGATCTTGAATATTGCGTCTTAGCACGCAATTTTATTCAGAATATTGTACTTTGAAGTGATTGAAAAAATTCAATTTTGCACTGCACTTCATTAATTTTAGGGTATATTTAATGTGTTTCTTTATTATCTACAAATATTGTCTGCATTCTATTATGTAATACTAACTTTTTTGTATTTCATTTTCTTCGTACAGCATCAAAGATAAAAAAGGGTACAAAGGACAAAGCCTACAACCGGACATACAACCTGCAGGAACTTCAGTTTGCACATATAAGACGTATTATGAAGCAGGAAGAGGATTTGGCTACATTGCACAAGCAAAACCAGAAGGTATTGCATAATTTAGCATACGAACATGCTAAAACGAAATATGCGTTAGAGATACGTGCCGTCACAGCTACGGCACAATTAGCAGAATTATTGTTAAAAAAAGAGATGGAAAAATTATGTCCTTTTATTTACAGTATTTATATATTACACAATAAACTGATATATAAAAAAAACAGGAGTTTCTATTTCAAATCCTGGTATTGATTACAATTTACAATTTGAGAGATCTTATTTAAAGTCACAACCTTTATGATACTTATGCTCAATGAAATAAACGTTCAATCATGGTGTCATAAGCAGCAAAACCATCCATAGGTTGCCAATGAGGTTGATTATTGGGTTCTTCCTCTTCCACAAAAGATTCATCATCTTCTGGTAATATGTCGCTAAATATCAATGACATGTTATGCAACACAGCACAGGCCACAACGATTGTTGTTGAACAGAGAAGTTTAGCTGTTAGTCCTCGTGCTAAGCAAGGAAATCGCCGTTTCCAAACATCATAAGTCCTTTCTACGATACGTCTTGTTCTACCATGTATATTATTGTAGCTGTACACATAAAATAATATTAAAAGTATTATGTAAAATATAGAAATTGAAGACTAATAAAATCCTTACCACATCTGTTCATCGGTTATAGGATTTGCAATCGGTGTTAATAAAAAAGGTAGACATGGATATCCAGCATCCCCTACCAATATACCATTGCGCTCAGCATTAGCATATTTCATACAGATTCTTGAATTTTGGAAGATTCTATTATCATGCTCGCTACTGGGCCACTCTGGTACGATATCTAAAAACTCCATTCGAGGCCCAACAATAGTCTACACAAAAATGTCAGTATTAAGAACTGTAGCATCAATAACTACCCTATCTGTTTAATTTTTATAGTAAAATAATGTGTATGCAATAGTCCTTCACTTACATACTGTAACGTTCCGTCCTTATACCCCCCCATCCTTTATCCTTTTTCCTTCCCAATAATCAGTCTCGATGATGAATACGTCAAGAGCCCCACATAAGAGTGCATAGCGCACTGTGGATGTGCATAACAGTGTCTGAGAGAACTCCTCAAATCCTAGAATTCCTCAAGAATCCTATCGACCTCTCACAGCGACGCCGATAAAGGAAAGAAAATATAGGACCTTTAATTCTCTAATATTGCATAATTCCCTTGAATCTAGTCACAGCGACAGTCATGAGGATATAATATTGGAAATTATTACCTTTAACATTCCTAGAATCCGAAATACAGTCCACAGACTGAAATCAAAACAAACAAGTGCCCAGACACTATAAGCCAGCAAGCGCCGAATACAATAGAAATACCAGTAAGCCGGTACTTGAAGAAACCGTTAATCCAAATAGTCAAATCAAACAATCAAATCAAATAACAAATCAAAATATTGAATCCAAAAAGAGACGTTAACACCTCGGGTGGATAAAAATCGTTATCCCTACTAGTTTTAACGTATTAATACTGAGGATATAAGCAGCGGCTTCCTCGATAGGAGGTCACTCGATTCAGTCGTGTCTCTCTAGACGAATCAACTAAACACCTGTACACCACTAGACGACAGGAAGCAGTAGAAGCTATAAAAAGTTCAATTATTAAGAAATCTGCACTCCTCAAAAAGAATTCCTGCAGCAGCGCTCCAGAACTCACATCACCAAAAACCCTTCCGAAGTGAAGATACAGCGAACGGGGGTCATTGTGACCATCTGTGGGTCCTGAATCCTCACTCTCCACACCTCAACTACATCACAGTCTTCGGACGCATTGTGCACTCTGCTGTATTGTGGCCGCAGCTCCTTTCCTCCCTAAAGTGAATGGTTCGGCGAACGGAGATAATTGTGATCATCTGTGGGTTCTGAATCTTCACTGCTATCACTACCCGCTGTGTCGCAGTCTTCGGACGCATTGTGCACTCTGCTGTATTGTGGCCGCAGCTCCTTTCCTCCCTAAAGTGAATGGTTCGGCGAACGGAGATAATTGTGATCATCTGTGGGTTCTGAATCTTCACTGCTATCACTACCCGCTGTGTCGCAGTCTTCGGACGCATTGTGCACTCTGCTGTATTGTGGCCGCAGCTCCTTTCCTCCCTAAAGTGAATGGTTCGGCGAACGGAGATAATTGTGATCATCTGTGGGTTCTGAATCTTCACTGCTATCACTACCCGCTGTGTCGCAGTCTTCGGACGCATTGTGCACTCTGCTGTATTGTGGCCGCAGCTCCTTTCCTCCCTAAAGTGAATGGTTCGGCGAACGGAGATAATTGTGATCATCTGTGGGTTCTGAATCTTCACTGCTATCACTACCCGCTGTGTCGCAGTCTTCGGACGCATTGTGCACTCTGCTGTATTGTGGCCGCAGCTCCTTTCCTCCCTAAAGTGAATGGTTCGGCGAACGGAGATAATTGTGATCATCTGTGGGTTCTGAATCTTCACTGCTATCACTACCCGCTGTGTCGCAGTCTTCGGACGCATTGTGCACTCTGCTGTATTGTGGCCGCAGCTCCTTTCCTCCCTAAAGTGAATGGTTCGGCGAACGGAGATAATTGTGATCATCTGTGGGTTCTGAATCTTCACTGCTATCACTACCCGCTGTGTCGCAGTCTTCGGACGCATTGTGCACTCTGCTGTATTGTGGTGATAGCACTCTCATCCCCACTCCAAAGATAATTGGCTCGGCGAACGGGGATCATCGTGATCACCTGTGGGTCCCGAAACATTATCGTCCTAATCTTCAAACTGGACCACGGTCTTCGGACGCATTGTGCAATCTGTTGTATTGTGGTTCCAGCTACCTCTCTGCAATCCAAAAGGCTAGCAGAGATAATAAAGTAAACAAAAACACTTCTTGTCGCCTGTGGTATTACAGGCAAGCTAGAGAGACAATTGTAAAGCGTGTGTATGTGTGTGAGAGAAAGAGCAAAATAGAATATTAAGGATACCTAGTCTGTAATTTATAGGACAATATATCATTATTTTATTATTTTAAAAACTCCAGTGTCTAAATTGTTTCTAAAGACGCCTGCCCAGTGCACAAACCCTACAAACAGTCTCGTGATTCCCAACACTCAAAAATCACGAAACGTCTCAATACTTTAATCAAAAAAATATTTTCTTCGATAACTTTTAGGATATAATAGAATGAGGTAACGTACTTGTACATTTAGAGAGAAATATCCCTTTCTATTCCTGTACATTTCATTAGTCTTGAAAACGTGTATCTACTAGAAATATGTGGGTACAGTCAATTGCTCCATCGATACCAGGAAGCCCAATAGCTCCATTGCCCTGCCCTTGTTTTTTAAATACCCACCGATTTTCATTTCGTGATTCTTGAATACTTGGCATTTTTATATACTGATTTAACAAGCTGGGAAGCAATGCACTAACTCGAAAAACAATTTTTGATATAGTCGGTTGTGATACTGTGACTGTATCGCCAAGTAGAAGCTAAAAAATAAATTATAGGTTACAAAAATATATCAGAAACTATTCAGTCTTATAATTACTTTATCTATTAATAAATATTTTTATGTAACTCATGCATGAAAAACACTACTTTTTGTGCCTCCGAAGTGTGGCGAAAGTGGCGCTTTATATCTATGGATACGATAAAAATGCTGCGCATGCGCAAATCAGCCCAATTTTACATTATCGCACTAGTGCGATAAAGTAAACTTTGTTCTCGCGCGCTGTCATGAAGTGCATTCACTTTGGTCTGAATTGCTTCACTAAGCGACCCACCCCCACCACGTTCGTTTCAAGACCTTTATGTAAGACCGTGGTCTGATGCTAACTTAGCGAAGATTATCTTATTTCACAATAGAGGTGGCCTTATTCATTAAATAAGATTGGGTGTTTTCGGCAGAAACACCGCTGAGGGGGCAAATACATTTGATTGGTCATTTGATCGTTAATCTTGAAACAGTTGTGAGATTTGACCAATCAAATGTATTTGCTCCCTCAGCGGTGTTTCTGCTGAACATACCCATTGCCTTTATTAACTATGAATCGTACCGCTCGTAAGAAAATGTTTGTTTCTTATAAGACGTGACTGTGAATCATGCTGAAACAAGATCGTCTTCTCCAAGGGAGGATTTGAGGTACTGTCTTAAGGCCACCTTGTTTGGTGTCTATAGCCCGTATTCAGAACTCGCTCTTAAGGTCACTAACAGAGTCACTATTAGTTAAAAGTGACTGCGCCGAGTTGTTAGTGACCGTATTTAGAACTCGCTTTTAAGTCGCTTTTAGCTAAAGGTACGCTAACAGGGAGCAGCGTCTTGTAACATATACTTTCAACCGCGTTCGGAATCATTCGGGAAGACTCGGGCATATTCGATTATGTTCGGGAGTATTCGGTAGCATTCGGAAAGCGCGAACTTCATATTTGGTGCCCATAGCAACCATATTTGAAATTCGAAATCACAAGAATTTTCTTTCTCGAAGGTAAGCTAATAACCGTTTGGCTGCTGACGAGCGCTATCGCGCTCTTCTTATGTTACGCCAAAAATGCGAAGAGCGCGATAGCGCTCCTCTTTTTTTTCGATGCCTAGACTGCGGAGAGCGTAATAATGCTGATCCAGAACACTAGAATTTGTGTGTCCAGTTAAGCACCTTGCGTTTGCGGAGCATACGATTTTTAATTGTTGTAATAATATGACATATTTCAAATCTACTTTTTTTTTGTTAAATAACGGTGAACCCAATGTCTGATATTTGGAGTGAAACTGACTCGGAATCGTGGACTGATGATGAAATGCAAGTTTGTGACAACGAAAGTGATAGCGGAAGTGATATTATTATTCCTAAAAAGTGATTACGGGCTATTACAAATTTATGTAAACAATTGGTATTTTTTAATTTTTGTTGTTGCAAAGTAATACAAGTGACTTTATCGTACAAAAAGTGTTTTACGTTTTTTCCCATACACGCGCAATTAGTGCCACAGTTTTGGCATATGTCCGAAAAAATACGTCAGCAGCCAAACGGTTAATATTAAATTATACATTAAAATCGTGTAAATGTGGTAAGTATGTATATCTATTATATAACAGGCATGAAATGAAAATGATAAACATATAAATCATTGTAGATTACCATGCAACGAAAAGAGAATTTCACCATCGAAGAAAAAGCATTAGTCGTACAATTTATAAGCGACAATCGTGATATACTAGAGAATAAATCAAATAATACTAGATTGCAAAAGAGTAGAAGAGACAAATGGATGGAACTAACAGAAAAAATGGCAGCGACTGGAATTAAGAGAGATTAGAAAGATATTAGAGATGCATATCAGCGGTGGAAACTCGCAACAAAGAAGACTATTTCTTGTTATCGCAAGCATGCGACTGGTACAGGCGGAGGTCCTTCACTTCCAAAACCTTCCGGGCTCGATTTCACAACCAGTGAAATTTGCTCGGAAGATTTTGTGGAGGATGAAAATTCCCACGACTCCGATAGCCTAGTATGTATTATTTGTGTTGCAGTTTTAATTAATTATATTAATCTACATTATTATATATATTATTCCAAATATATTCACATTTGCAGAGAAGAACGAACCCAACATTGAACACGGCGCAAATGTCTGAGAACGAAGTCACATACGAACTGGATCCGACAACTGGGTATAATAATACTTGATATATTTGTATTCGTATTGTCATCTTCCTTATTTGTTTATAATGTTGTATTTTACGTCCCAAAGAATTAAATCTGCGTGATTGGTGATTAATTTATAAAAATGACAAGTAGCAAGTTTTAATTTGGTTAAAATATATTTTAGTGAAATAGTACCCATACAGTCGAACCTACCTGAGGCAAATCCGTCGTGTTCCACGGAAGTTGGAAAAAGAAGTCATGGGGATAGAACCTCGCCTGAGCCAGTACCAAAGAAGATAAAAAAAAATATGACAGCCT
>NW_014334180.1:0-3792 GCF_000341935.2 Cephus cinctus | reverse complement strand
TAGAAATTTTCGTCGGTCTTTGCCGCTTCTATCGAATGTAGTATCATGGTTTATTTTTCGAAACTTGAATGTACAAACAGTGCACGAAATTTTCACACTTTGAGCTTGAAAACGTCGCTATAAATTTTTCAATTGTCTATAACAACCAATATCCATCACTTGTATGTACATTTAATTATACTATATCAAAAATTCAGCTCGATCGGATTAGATTTGTACAAATAACGAGCAGAAATATTCTAACGTTCAACCGAAGTCACGCCGCTATTGCAGTTCCGCCGAACGCGCGCAACGTTGCGATTGTATTTTAGGTGACAGTTTTTTTTAGGCTTTTCAGACTGCCGCAGATTCGCATTTATTTTAACGCTGACGAACAAATGACTGTCGGCATAAAAAAACACGAGAACTTGATACAATATACTTCAGAATACTCCAAGTAAATACGTGTACAGAACCTACTTTACTATTAATGTACAATGTGTAAAAAAACACA
The DNA here is from genome assembly GCF_000341935.2 of Cephus cinctus. Classification (NCBI taxonomy): domain Eukaryota; kingdom Metazoa; phylum Arthropoda; class Insecta; order Hymenoptera; family Cephidae; genus Cephus; species Cephus cinctus. The sequence goes on along the minus strand of NW_014334180.1, from coordinate 3,299 downwards.
GTAAAGGAATAATTACTGAAAAGCCTAAAAAAACGATTTTTCATCTAAAATATAATATATACTTATGAACACGTTCGCTGCTAACAGCATACGACAATAAATGAAAAATATCAGCGACAAAAGTGTATGTTAGAAAATAATAGCTATAAAACACTGTGGTTAAAGAGCAGCACAAAAAAAAAATTAGAGCAAAATGAAACTTGATCTAGATGTACACTAAACAAGAAACGCAGATAATATGAGACAGTAGTAGTTATACAAGGAGAGTTCTGGATACAGATTCCTGCACCGACATATTACCGACCTGTGGGTTCTCATCCGTGCTAAGTTAGGGACGTGGTGCCCCCTAGGTTAGCGACGTTGGCGCCCCCTGTGTATGGTAAGTTAGGGTGATTGGGCCCCGTATGAAAGATTTCTGCTGACCGACGGCACCGAAATTTTTTCTTTGAAAAGGGTGCTGCGCGCGCGCAGTAGTCGACGGCGCCGACCCCTTCATCGGCTGACGTCATCGGAAGGGGGCCCTAGTTTTACGTCAGGTGTCAGGGATTTTACGGCAGATTTCAGAAATATTACGGCAGGTATCAGGGACTTTACGGCAGATTTCAGAAATATTATGGCAGGTATCAGGGATTTTACGGCAGATTTTAGGAATTGTGTGGGTGGAATCTAGGAATCACTCAAAAATGGAGAAATTCATTTAAAACAGTATATATTTTCACTCATCATAGTCATCCTCATTCACAAAAACAATAATTTTTATTTGTTCGTTTGATTTTCTCCTCCTACCCTTGAATTCTCAGGCTGACGCTCACCGGAGGATGAGTTTCCTGAAGAACCTCTTACAGTGTTACCCTGATTCGATCTAGTAGGATTTCCAATAACAATAATTTTTATTTGTTCGTTTGATTTTCTCCTCGTACCCTTGAATTCTCAGGCTGACGCTCACCGGAGGATGGGTTTCCTGAAGAACCTCTCGCAGTGTTACCCTGATCCGATCTAGTAGGATTTCCACGTGTCGCTGAGTTTTCGAACGAATTATTGTTTGCGAATGTGATGCGACGATGCCTTTCAGAATCTGGGAGATCTGAACTACGCAGCCACTCATGATACCGATCTCTTCGAAACTGCTCTCTTTCTCTTGTAGCCCGCTCGCGTTCTGCTCCCTGTGATTGCCCCATTTGAGGTTATATCGCACGTACCTTTTTCGTTGATTATAACTCTTGGAATGATAGTATAATACAACTGTAACGTTATTTATATAGAAAAGGTTTACTATAGGAGGTGGTGTTGGGAACAGGCCGCTTATGTTTGCTTAATTTAGTAGAAATATAAAACATTACTTCAAGAATACTAATTTTATATATATATTACATTAAAATTTTATAATATGAGTACATTTTGATCGTTGAGAAGATGATGATGATGATAGTCACGAATTCGTTTTCCAATTAAACTGAAATATAGAATATATATAGATTGATTTTTCTAATACTTTTGAAATGAGAAACAAATGTTTTCTTATACGTACCATTCACATCACTTAATCACAGGAACCAATACTTGTTGTTATTTCTTACAACGAGTTTAGTTATAAGTCCTACTAATTCTGCAAACACAGTGTTGTTATTACCAATCTCAGGTCGGTACATTAGTGCCCTACGGCTACAGCCTCCTTAATAGCAGCGTCGGGAGCAATATACATACAATGGTCAAGTGGACCGTTCGTTCGTGTGTGCATTCAGATCCTAGTTTCTAGGAACTACAAGTGGGGGTAAGCTGGAGCGATTCATCCGACTCGACTCGACTCAACTCATCCGTTCGTGACACGAGGAACAAACGTGACGAGACAATGGTACGAGGTGAAATACGGTGAATCGTGAGTGTAGTGTCTTCTAAGTTTCTCTTAATACACTAACTAAGTATTTCAAAAAAGTTTTATTATATAAGGTGTTGTTTCATTATTACAGATTCATGGATTTATATGCATCAGGGAGATGTTAAAAAAACGGAATGACCGAAGGGAAAGAAGGGCCCGCAATGGGTGGGCCCTTTTTGAAGAAGAAGAGTGGGGGAACGAAGATATATTTTCCCTCAGTAATCTTTTCGAGATGCCCCCGTTAATTTGTTATAATTGGTGCGTATATATCAATTCTATTTACACATGAATAGTAATATCATTATTATCTACTTTTGCAGGGACTCTGACTACAAATCAGAGGAAGATTAGGAAGCTAAGGAAAATAAAAATAAAAAAAAATAAAAAAATTTAAAAAAAAATTATTTTAAATTTTTATATTTTGTATTTTTTTATATTTTATATTAATTAAGTTTTGCTTTTTATGTTTTTTAAAATTTTTGTTGTATGTTTTTAAATAATAAATTTTGTATATTAAAATTAATTAAGTTTTGTTTTATTTCAAACTCCTTATAAGTCCCACTTATTAATCCAAGTGTTCTGCGATTCATCGAAACCTAACTATTTAACGAAAAGTCTATTCCCACGTTTCCTCAACACCTTCTCCACAAGGTATATGTCGGGGTACTTGACTCTGGTAAGTTCTTGTTCGTAAAAGCCGCCTTCGATAGGATGATCGTGGTAGTCTTTGAGTTTGTACGTCACCGGATGGGTATTCTTCACTTGGCTTATCGTAAAAATTTCCGTTGTCCAGTTAGGTATGTAGCCTTTTTCAAAAATGTGTTTGAATTTGCTTATTCGAACTTTGTCTCCAACTTTAAATTTTGCAAGTCTAAGTGTGGATTTCATTTTGAAATTCTTGTACACTCGATGCAGTAATTTTTTTTCGTTTCTAGCAGTGACGTCTATCGGTTTCATACCAGTGGTTCGATGTTTACTACTATTGTAAGAGGATAGCAGGTCTGATAAGATGTTTAACCAACGATGGTCACCCTGCAGGCTAAATTGTTTCCACATATTATTTTTTAGAGTACGATTGAAACGTTCACAGATCGATGCCTTCAAGTCGCTGAATGTCGAGTACATAGCAATACCATGTTTTTGCATTAGATCCTTGAATTCGGTGTTATAAAATTCACGACCTTCGTCCACTTGCAATTTCTTCGGTATCCGTCCCTGCAGCAGTATAGATTTCATAGCTGTCATCACGTCTTTAGCATTCTTGCTCTTCGTCGGCACGGCCCAAGCAAACTTTGAAAATATATCGATGACGGTGAACAGGTACTTGTATCCATCGTTCTCTCTTGCGTACGCGGACATGTTAACGAGATCCGGTTGCCAAGTCTCATCCAGCCCACGGATGTCAACGTGTCGACGCTGATAA
>NW_014334179.1:2437-2911 GCF_000341935.2 Cephus cinctus | reverse complement strand
CCTACCCGGAGAGTGCCTTAATCGGAAGGCACTCGCTATAGAAATCCGCAAATAGATTGAATAGCACGGGGGTGGGCACAAGACTACGAGCCACCTCCGGCCATTCCCACGCACTATCGTGTACCGCGTCCCGCAGAGCTACTCTCTGGGGGCTGAATTCGACGCAACCTATAATAAAATGCGCAACCGTGTCCAACCCTCCACCACAGACACAGTCCTTGCCGTCGGCAAGCCCAAGACGCGCGAGGCGCTCCCGGAAATTACCGTGGCCCGTGAGGACCTGGGTCACGTAGTGGCTGGGCCGACCCAGCGCGCCGTCGCAAGCCTACTGACCACGTCAGGGAAGAAGGCATATGTGACCCTACCCTTGTCCGACGCCGCCCAGTCGGACTGCCACAAACGCATTGCCTCCTCCCTGATTTCTTCGTACGCGACCCGTTTGTTCTGCGTGCCCAGAACAACTACCTGCCCGAT
>NW_014334179.1:1734-2348 GCF_000341935.2 Cephus cinctus | reverse complement strand
GACAACGCACAAAGACGGCCCCGACGCCGTGCGATAAGCCCCTGTCACGGAGATGAGCACCCGACGCTGCATCGACCTCAAGGCCCTCAGGTCGCCCTGCGAACAAAGGTCGGCCCATCCCGCGGCCGCATAGGCGACCGTCGGAACGAACACGCCCCGATATATCGCCGAGAGCGACCCGAAACGAAGGCCCCACTGGGCTCGCGCCAGTATACCGAGCTTGTTAAAGAGCGACCCGACCTCGTCGCTAAGGTACCTAACATGGGAACTTACTCCCATATTCCTATCGAAGTGGACGCCGAGATATCTCACGGTGCTTTTAAATTTAATATTACTTTCCCCTAATCGGATGGTCGGCGGCCTATCGCTTAATTTCGCTTTGGTGGCCCTGACAGCTTTGCGTTTCCTATCCGGACGCGCTCCTCCCCTTCTTCCTATTGGGGCCCGCTTTATAAAATCCTCTTTAAGCACGATTGCCTCTGTTTTAGTCCTCGAGACCTCTAACTTCGCTAACTTACACCAACCTTGAATAGGGTCAACTATCGCCTGGCCTTTGGCCACGAGTTCCCTACGAGATTCGCCGCACACTAGGACGACGAGGTCGTCCGCATATG
>NW_014334179.1:0-1531 GCF_000341935.2 Cephus cinctus | reverse complement strand
ACAGAACCTTGCGGACACCCCCTACTGGCGCGCTTGGAGACCTCAACCGGATTACTGCGATAGCTTATTTTCCTATCCTGAAAGTAACTGAGAAGAACGTTGAAGACGTTCCTCCGGCAATCGCGCTTGCTGAGACTACCGAATACGAGCGGCCACCAGACATTGTCGAAGGCACCCGAGATGTCGAAGAGTAACGCAACGACGTATCGCTCCTCGGAGACGGAGACCATACGGCGCAGCTCCACAACAGCGTCCTCCGTCGACCTTCCGGGTGTGAACCCATACTGTCGATCGGAGATCTTCCCGGGAGCCATCGACGCGTCCGCTAATCTAAGCTTAAGAAGCTTCTGGAGAAGCTTACCTAACACGGACAGGAGACATATCGGGCGGTATGACTTTGGGTCCTTCACGTCATTGTCCTCGCCCTTTAGGAGGACTCTGAGGGAGCCCTCCTTCCAAGCAGAGGGAAAGACGCCCCACTGAAGGCTCCCGTTATATAAACGCATGAATTGACCTGGGATTACCTTGAATGCGGCCTTTAGCACGCTGACCTCGACCTGATCGGGGCCAGGTGCCGTCCTAACCTTAAAGGTCCTAACTGCACCGGCGACCTCCCTTTCGGTAAAGGGAGACGAATCGCCAGTCTCGGGCATTTCCCTTGCCCGGTCCCTAATTTCACGCTGCTCGGGCGTGTCCCCCTGCTCCCGGTTATCTGGAACGTGAGCCTCCAAAAGGGCGCTGGCGGTATCCTCCATACTGATCGTGGAGCCGTCGCCACGCCTGAGAGTGCTGATCACCCTCTCAACGCGGAGCTTGCCCGCCTGGTGCTTGTAAACGAAGCCCCAGGGCTCCTCGTTGCCGTGCGACGTGACGAACTCCCTCCAGCTAGCGAGCTTCGCCCTTCTCACCTCCCTGCCGTACTCCCGCAGCAGTCTGCGGTAAGTCGACATTTTGGCCAGGCGGAAGGCCTCGTCCCGCTCCCTCTGAAATTCACGTCGCGCCCTATACACCGCCTTCTTACGGACAGTGAGTTCGCGAGTCCACCACGGGTTGGACTTCCTAAACGCGCATTTCCTAGGCATCGACGCCTTACAGGCCTCCCTGAGGATGACCTCGAGCGTCTCTGCTACCCTAACGACGTCATCGCGATACGCCAGCGGTAGCGCCTCCAGCCTAGACCCCGAGAGGTCTTTCAGGCTCCGGGCAAACAGGTCCCAATCGGCACGACGGGCGTCGAACCTATTGTTCCCTGCAGACCCGTCACCGCCTGCGGCCTTTGGCACCCTCAGCCTGACGTCGACCGAGTTGTGGTCGCTCGTCGTCCACCCCTCCCTCACTTTCCATTCGCCAACGAATTGGCTCATGGAGGGCGAAACCAGGGTCACGTCAATGTACGACGATTTCCCGGCCACCATGAAGGTGGGTGGCTGACCCGCGACGTTCACAACTTGCAACCCAAACGAACAGATCAACGATTCAAAGTGTTCCCCCCTTTCGTCGCTGCTCTGGGGGCCCCAGAGTGACGACCTAA
>NW_014334178.1:9114-12692 GCF_000341935.2 Cephus cinctus | reverse complement strand
GAGCAAAGTCGATACGAATATTAAATTTTTCTAGAAAGTCTATACCTAGTACGCAAGGTAACGCGAGTGGTGTGAATAACCTTGCTGTCACGAGTTGTTCACGATTGTGGAGCTGTATCGGGATCTCCACCTGCTCCTTCACCTCCTCTAAATGTCCTGTGGCTACTATCACCGGTGTCTTTTCGATACTTTTGAACGAATAATTCTGACTACGCAATAGTTCGGCTAGTTCCGTCCCGATAAAAGTTCTACTAGAACCTGAGTCGACTAACGCTAGTACCGTGTGGCCTGCGATTTTAATTTCTACGAACGGTAATATACTCGAAGAGGATGACTTCAAGGGACTACAAAATAGGTCGAAAGATTCGGACGTCGCAATCTTGCTTCGCGATACTGGAGGCGACCGCGTCCGATTCGGCGCTCTCCTTAAGCGTTTCCCGTACACCTAGGACAAGTGTTGCACGTAACCCCATCGCGACCACAGCGATAACAAAACCTTTTACGCGTATCCTCACAGGCACTATAACGGTGGCCGGTTTTACCACAATTCCAACACGAGAAAGAAGTTGACGGGGTTTCGGTACGGTCGCGGTGTGCGTCAGCCTCGGTATCTGTGGTCGACTGCTTGGAAGCCGTCGATCGTCTAGGGTCCCTATTACTCGAACGTTTCGGTGGGTTGTCGCGACTTCCGCCTGGCGTCGATGATGCTGGTCTTTTATTATTGTTTCCATTTGCACCGCGTCTATCACGGGGCCGAGTCGAGTCGCGGGGATAACTTTTCGAATTTCCGTAACGGGACTTATCGCGAGAAGTACTAGGTTCGTCCTCCGGGACGGGATTAGGAGGCGGATTCGTTAGATCTAACGCTGCCATAGCCGATTGTGTGTGGTCACGCTTAACTTTTCCGTCACGATATGCTAAAGCCGGAAGAAGGGACTGGTCGGGCGAGGGAGGCTCACGGTACTGTCGCGAGAGAGAAAAAGTTCGTTCGACGCATTTCGCGATACTCGTTAAAGTTCGCATGTCGGTAGCATCGCGCGGTGAGATGGCTACTTGGTAACGCGGTAGGAGGTTTCGGTGTGCATAGGCAACCTGTTCCTGGTCGGTCCAGGGCGGATCTAATCGACGAAACATTGCACGGATGCACGTAAGGTAGTCCGCAATAGGTTCGTTCTTGCCTTGCGTACGTCTAGCAATTTCCTCCCGCAGGGCTACCTGAAAATCTGAATCGCTGAACCGAGCGCGTGCCTCTGATACGAAATCCGGCCAATCGCGGAAATATTCGCGTTCGTCACGGAACCATAAGAGGGCAACACCCGATAGGAAAAGAGGCATACATCGTAATAGATCGTCGTCCGATACTGGGATAATTTCGCGACCTTCCTCTACGCGAGTAATAAATTCCTCGATATCTTCACCGCGTTTTCCCGAGAATTTCAACTCCCATTTCCTCATAGCGTTATATGCAGTAGTCATAGTGGTGGTGTCTAGCGCTAATGTTCGGTCTCCGTTAAGAGTGCGGTCCGTCGACCTACCCGATGAAGGAGTTCGCATTGGATCGCCTTCGTGCGCGGGATGTATCGTAACACGACGCGGCGAGCTTCCTTGCTCGTCGGGACTATTTTCTTGTGGTTCCGACATTCTATTAATCGGCGATAAGTCTATCGATGAGTTAATACGATCGGGAGTTCCTGGGGACGATAATTCGCCACGTCCGAACTGTAAATGCCTGATTAAACGAACTCTCAATACCGGGGTAATTCCTCGAATTGAAAGATTCCTACGGCTAAGTTCGATTTCTAATTCGCGACGGGTAAGCAGGAACGTCCAAGCGTCGTCGTTAGCAGCGCGAGACATACGCCGTCAACGTGTCGGTACGCGGGCGCTCTAACGTTATAGAATATTCTATACCACGTACTATACTGTAGAGTAGGCGATACTGGGACTCTACTATACCACGGCGACACTATAGCGTCCTAGGTTCTGCCTATCCTTTGTCCGGGCGGCTAATGTAAACAAACCGTGAATCGAGGTAATCCTTACTAGGTACCTGTTACTATGCGCGAACGTTAAATATTTGGTTGGTTCTCAATCTTATATTCACAAGGTTGCTTCTAAGGGTAAAGTCATACTCTCGAGATTTTCAATGGCGTGGCCCCACGTTGGGCGCCATTTATTTGTGACGAAAGTCACAAATTACAGTCCGCCTTACTTTTCCCCAAAACCCGGGAATTTGGAATAGGAAATGCTCATGGGCAAATGCTCAATAGCAAATGCACACCGTTGTGCCACGGGACGATAAAAGTAAGATTCCGAGGGAAAGAAGGGAAGTTGTCCAGGCTAGACAGAACGCAACGAGATAGTAGAGGGGCGGGGATCTTACAGATGGTATGTCGAATAAAGACTGAGAACTTCCAATTACCATTAACAAAAATAACAACGGGCCCTTTATTTTGGGACTTATACGAATTAACAACGATATCAAAATATAACAAAAGAAATGGTAATTCCGCTAACAATGATACGTAAGCCACGCGATACGAAGTTCCTTACGGGACGCGTGGATAAACGATAAACGATGTGATTTTAAAAGCTAACGGGCGTGACTAAATCCGCGGCCGATACGGAGTTACGCGTACGAAGGTCGACGCTATCTACGCCCTGAGACGTAGTTATTAAACACACGATTCCGGCGAATGACGGAACGGATCAGTCGAGTGGCGGAATTTACAGGAATTATCAAACATAAAGAATAAGGAACCTTCTAGCTCACACAGGATAAATAATATACTATAGTACTATACGGAACTCTAGAGACAAGTAGGGAAATAGTTACAGATGCATAGAGATAATAATTACGTATAGGGAATAACAATATCTTATTTGAGACCGTAGGGTATTCCACAATATAACTTACTAATTAATTCTACGTCCTACGAGCCTATCACGGGAAGCGTGATAGACAGATTCTCTAACATTCTCCAGGGTCACCAAGAGTAATACGATAGCCGAAATGTACAACATACGACAAATTACAATAAATAAGTAGTTCAAACGGTAGGCACGGAATCTTTTCCCACTGCACGCTAAGCGATCTTCTCCTAGGCCAAAACCGGGAGGAAAGTAGTAACGCGATACAAGTTGGCAATTAGATGGAAAAGATTTCGTCCTCTCGACGACGAGACGCTTACCGTGAACGATACAAAGGATTCTTCAACTAATATGCGGAACGCACCACCGGCCAAGACGGCTAACTACTCGAGAATGGAATTCTTCCGGGAGTTCTTCGGGACTCGGGGCCAGCGCTAGCTCCCTCATCCCCGCCGGGCCCTCCTGGGCCAATCGTCGCCGTCGAAGGTACTCGCCAATTGTAGGCCCTCGCGCTAATTTCAAAACGTGCTACTGGATTCAACTATATTTTTCGATAATGGTAATAATCATTTCTTATCAATTTGACCCTACGAGAAGGACGCGGGACGATATAACGTCTATAACCGGAACCTCTTGTAAACGGAGGACGGTTCCGCTAACTAATTCTTAATCCTAGTCCTCGCGACGGATCCTGTTCGCTGGACTCG
>NW_014334178.1:0-8165 GCF_000341935.2 Cephus cinctus | reverse complement strand
CTCAGTCGGGTGGCGCTGTGTACGCCGCTTCCAGTCGTCGTGGTTGAGTACCAGCGGAGTAGAGCGCGTTGCTGCCGCGTGACGTCAAGCCTGTCCCGCGTTGCGCGCGCCTCCTGGGCCAGTAGAGCTGCTGTCCGCAGATAGCGCGAGTGTCGACCCTCGCGTGTCGCAGCTCCCTTCCTCCAGGGACTCCAGCTGGCTCCCTCTCTCTCGTTCTCCGCGTCTTCACGGGCACGGCGAGCGAGCACCTATTCGAACTCCGGCAGAGTACACGCAACACAAAAGAAAATAATAAAATAATCTATCGACTTTCAATTAGGCCCTTGCGGTCGGTGGATCCTGCCTGGACTTTGCAATGGCCTTTCGGCCCATATCGCGTTTCGGCGTGATTTTCCGCCGAGGACAAGACGGGTGAAATCCACCACGTCACAATATATATATATATATATATATATAGATTGTGACGTTAATTTTTAACGCCACAAAAGTCCCGATGTGGTACTCGCGTGCTCTTGATCACGGGACGCAGTACCGTCCCTCGGGAGAGATAATATCCGACTGTACCGGCCAAGAACTCCAGGGTCCCGATTAATAAATATAATGAGATTAGGCTAATTGTTTTTGTATACTATAACTTTCATGCGATACGTCGAGCCAACTTAACACCGAGGAAGCAACCATCAGAGAGAAGTCATCCTCTCTAGTATCGTCGGAGGAAAGCAGCCGAAGGTTACGCCAGGGAGCGTAGAAGAACGCGATCGGATCGTCTTGCTACGAGGCGGTTTGAGGAAGAAAATCACGTCACAAATAATTGGCGCCCAATGTGGGGCCACGCCAATGAAAATTAGAACATTCTAAATTAATAACTCGTAGCATATCGTGGATTGAGAACCCAAGAAATATTTAACGTTCAGGAATAGTAACGAATTCTTCGAAAGGATAATCCCGATAGCGATTGTTTACGTTCGCGCGCGCCCGGGCAAAGGAATAGACAAAGCCTAGTATAGTATTGTCCCAGTGTCGTAAACTCCATAGTAACGTATCTCCTATAATATCGTAGGCGCTATAGTATCGTGTACTCTACAAGCGGGTAGAACGAAAAGGTCGCCCACTGTACTAATCGAGTGCATGCGTACGGACTAGCTCTCGGCGTATCTCTCGTGTTGTGAACGACGACGCGTGGACTTTTCTACTTAGCCGCAGGGAACTAGAAATCGAACTTCGTCGCAGGAATCTTTCGATACAGGGAATAACCCCAGTCTTACGAGTCCGATTAATCAGGCAATTGCAGTATGAACGCGGTGAACTTCCGTCGCCGCGAACCCCAGAGTGTGTAGACTTATCTCTGAGTCTGTCGCAAAGCTCCATTATGTCGGAACCCCAAGAACTTAGTCCCGATCAACAGGAGACATCTCCGCGACGCGTCACGATACATCCCGCGTATCGGGAAGAACAAACGCAGTTACGGTCGCAAGAAACAATGTCAGAACAGGGTCCCTCGGAGGGACGCCATTCATTTACGGATTCTACGGCCGCGACTACCGCGTATAATACCATGCGTAAGTGGGACTTGAAATTCTCGGGAACTCGCGGAGAGGATGTTGAAGAATTCATCGCCCAAGTAGAGGAAGGAAGAGGGATTATTCCCATCCCGGATGAAGATCTATTGCGTTGTATGCCACTCTTCCTATCCGGGGTCGCCTTATTATGGTTCCGCGATGAGCGAGAGTATTCTCAGGACTGGTCAGATTTTGTAACGGAAGCTCGCGCTCGGTTTAGCGACTCAGACTTTCAGGTCGCCTTACGGGAAGAGATCGTTAAGCGAACTCAAGGGAAAAATGAGCCCGTTGCCGACTACCTTACGTGTATTCGCGCCATGTTCCGAAGGCTAGATCCACCATGGTCGGAGCAGGAGCAAGTAGCTTATGCCCACCGAAATCTCCTACCCCGATATCAACTCGCGATCTCTCCACGCGACGCGGAAGACATGAGGACCCTTACGAGTTTCGCTAAATGCGTCGAACGCACGTTCTCATTGTCCCGACAGTATCGCGAACCGCCGTCGCCGGATCAGTCGCTTTTGCCAGCCCTAGCGTATCGGGATACTAGTTCACGTAGGAGAGGCAACACAGCGGCCACGAGACACACCTAAGCAAACGAATTCAGATAAATCCCGGAACAACAACGTCTCGAGTACCGATCGCGTTAAAAGAGCGGCCACGTCGACACCGCGTGACGCTAAAAGGAGGAGCGGAAAGAACGTGCGAAGGTCCGCAACTTCCGAGCAAGCTATGGCTACGGTCGAGGCCAACGCGAATCGGGATTACCCCGGTGAATCCAATTTTAAATTAGCCTGTTGGAATTGCGGTAAGACAGGGCACCGATATAATGCGTGCAAGGAACCGCGGAAAAGATTTTGTTATCGTTGCGGTAAAGATGGAGTTACATGCCATACATGCCCTAGATGTTCGGGAAACATGTAAGGAGGACGCCGAAACGGACACGGTCGCCTCCGAAATTACAGAAAGATATCGCACCGTCCGAAATTGTCGATTTGTTAAGTAGTCCCTTAAAATTATCGCCGTCAAGTATATTACCATTTATTAGATTAAATATTGCGGGTCAGGAAATAACCGTCTTATTAGATTCCGGTTCTAGTCGAACTTTTCTCGGGCAAGAGGTGGCAGAAATTTTAAAAAGAGAGAATTTTCCTATCGTACGAATATTGCGGGTCAGGAAATAACCGCCTTATTAGATTCCGGTTCTAGTCGAACTTTTCTCGGGCAAGAGGTGGCCGAAATTTTGAAAAGAAAGAATTTCCCTATCGTACGTACCGCCGGTACTCAAGTAATGTTAGCTACGGGTCAAATGGAAGAGGTAACGGAACAAGTGGACATCCCGATTAGACTGCAGGATTGCGGACACACTATGACCGTTCGTTTATTACCTCCGCTCGCGCTACCTTGCGTGTTAGGAATGGATTTCATGGAAACCTTCAAAATCTGTGTCGACTTCGCCCATCGTACGTGGTGTTTCGTTTCGAACCCTAAGGTTTCGTGTAGTTTCGTACGAGTAGACGACGAGGAATCGGTCTCGTCGTGTTGCGGGTTAACAGAACTAAATTCGAAGCAAACCCAATCTTTGCGTAACTTCCTCAAGAAAGAGATACCGCCACCTTCGAAAACGCTCGGAGTAACCGATTTGACGGAACATAGAATAGACGTCGGAGACAACCCTGCTATTAAGCAGAGATATTATCTAGTTTCGCCTAAGGTCCAAGAAGCCATTAACATCGAGGTCGATAAAATGCTCGAAGACGGAATTATAGAACCTTCGCATAGTATTGGTCCAGTCCCATAGTAATGATACGGAAACCCAATGGTAGCTATCGGTTCTATCTCGATTTTAGAAAAGTGAACGAAGTCTCGAACAAGGATGCATACCCTTTGCCATACATGAACGGTATCCTGGATAAGTTACACGCTGCAAAATATATCTCGACCTTAGATTTCAGTCAAGCGTATTTTCAGATCCCGCTAGCGAAAGATAGTCGCCAAATAACAGCTTTCACAGTACCGGGTACAGCTTTCACGGTACCGGGTCGAGGACTGTATCACTTCACGCGTATGCCGTATGGACTCACGGGAGCCCCGGCAACTTTCCAGAGATTATTAGATAGGCTCATTGGTCCCGAAATGGAACCACATGCGTTCGCGTATCTGGACGATATCATTATCGTTACGTCCTCATTCGAAGAGCACCTCGAGTGGCTCCGTAAAGTGCTGAATAAAATCAAAGAAGCCGGTCTCGTAATTAATCCGGATAAATGCGAATTCTGCTGCTCGCAAGTGCGTTATCTCGGGTTCTTAGTGAACGAAAATGGACTACAGGTAGATCCGGATAAGACAACACCGATCTTAGAATATCCCGCTCCGACCACCATTAAGCAAGTCCGTCGTTTCTTAGGAATGTCGTCGTGGTATCGTCGATTCATTCCAGACTTCGCCACCCTTGCGGAACCGCTCACGCGTTTGTTAAAGAAGACCCACGCGTGGAAGTGGGCAGAGGACCAACAATTAGCGTTTGATAAGATCCGAGCATGCCTCATGGCTCCTCCTACTCTCGCGTGTCCGAATTTCGAGGTACGTTCGTCCTACAAACGGATGCCAGCTCCATAGGAGTAGGTTCGGTATTAACACAGACCGTAGATGGAGTCGAACATGTTATCGCGTATGCAAGTCGGTCATTGACGGAAGCGGAAAGGAAATATACGGTCACCGAAAAGGAATGTCTCGCCGTGATATGGTCCATTAAAAAGTTTCGTCCGTATCTCGAAGGGTATAAATTCACGGTAATCACCGACCATAGTAGTCTGCGTTGGTTGTATCATCTCCAAAACCCTACTGGTAGGTTAGCGAGATGGGCTTTAGAATTGCTCGAGTATGATTTCGAAATTGTCCATAGAAAGGTGCCTTGCACCATGTTCCGGATGCCCTATCGCGCATGAATGAGGATGAAGAACTAGAGCTTCATGCTATCGTAGAGTCTAGCGACACGTGGTATCGAAATCGCGGATTACAAGTTACGCAATCGCCGTAGAAATTCCCTGATTGGAAGATAGAACGCGATCAGTTGTATTATCACCGTCCAGATCGTGTTATCTCCGGGATAGTGCCAGACTTAGAAGCCTGGAAACTGGTAGTACCAGCAGAGTTACGAAATCGGATCCTTCAGGAAAATCACGCGGTACCGCAGGCTGGACATCTCGGCATCGAGAAGACCTACCGTCGAATCTCAACGCGATATTATTGGCCAAGCTTATTTAAGGACGTAGTCAAATTCATTCGTTGCTGTGATGTCTGTCAACGGAATAAGGTCGTGCAAACGGCACCGGCGGGTTTAATGGGACGTCGGAAAATTAACTAGCCGTGGCAAGTCGTTGCTACCGATATCATGGGACCTTTTCCGCCGAGTCGCGCCGGTTTCACGTATATTCTAGTTATACAGGATCTCTTCTCGAAGTGGATAGAGTGTCTCGCCTTGCGTAAAGCGAACGGAGTGAAAATTACTGAAGCGTTGAACGAGTTAGTCTTGTCCCGGTGGGGTACGCCGAAGGTCATTCTCACGGACAACGGTACCGAATTCGTGAATCGAACTATCCGCGCTTTTACCGAAAAACATGGGATCACCCATGTCACTACCCCTCCGTATCACCCGCAAGCCAACCCGGTACAGAGAGTAAATCGCGTCCTAAAAACAATGATTACTTCGTATCTCGAGGATCACCGTGATTGGGATGTTAGTCTCGCCGATTTTCGCTTCGCGTATAATACCGCTTTCCACTCGTCCCTTCAAACGTCGCCAGCTTTCTTAAATTTAGGTCGTAATATTGGTCCCGTAGCATCCGTACGACGTACGGTGGAAGAAGATCCTAGTCTCGAGATAGATAGTCCCCAGGAATGCACCACGCGGATGGAAAACCTACACTCCTTACGAGGTTGGATAGTAGATAACTTAGATGCCGCGTATCAGAAACAGTCCCGATATTATAACCGAAACCGTAGTGAGCGTACCTTCCAAGAAGGACAAACAGTCCTAAAACGGTTGAGAACCCTTTCGTCTGCAACTCAGCACATAGCTGCGAAATTGGCACCAAAGTATCATGGTCCCTTCTGCGTGTCTCGCGTAATTTCACCGTTAATGTACGAGCTGACAGACGAATCGGGTAGAGTGATGGGAAAATTCCACATACAAGACTTAAAACCCTACCATGCCTCAACTACCTCTTCTGATGCCACCCACAGTACCGTCCAAGGAGGTTGAGAGCACTTCGTACCGGATTGCCAACGTATCGTTCCGAAGGAAGTATCGCCAGCTGAACATGGCTGAGGGACCGAGAGAGTCGCCCAAAGGATGGGAGCGGCTACGGCCCTACGAGAACGAGATGCGACGAATACGCCAACGACAGCCAGGGTTGTGGCTAGCCTTCATTACCGCCGTGAGGGAAGAGATGGAACCCCTGGAAAGGATACCTTCTCCAACCGTCTATGCACAGGGAGTGCGTATAGTGGAAGTACCGATGGTGGTGGACGCCTCCACCCAATGCCGCCTGAGGATTGCCGGAGCGAGCCGGGGAAGTCAGACCAGCCCGCCGCGAATGACGCACAGGCCGACGCAAATGCCACCTCCACCGAAACCAAAGGTTATGGTGGATGAGAGCACACAAACGGGCACGGACAAAGTCCTCTACCCAAGGACTCCCCGGGAATCCACCGACACCAAAGAAACGCATCGAGGACGTTCACGCACCCGAGCAAGCTCTCGTTCGAAGGAAGGATGCTGGAACTGCCACAGCACGAGTCACCGGTACAATAAATGCCCTTTGCCGGTCCGGCATGAGTTTTGTTTCCGCTGTGGAAGCCAAGGAATGACGCTGAAGCGATGTCCCAGATGTTCTCCCGGATGGACGTGTACCGGAGAACCGTACCGCCCATAGAAGAAGGATCAAGTACCGCACGGGAGTCAGAGACGTTGGCATTGCGAAGAACAGGCAACAGGGTATCGACCGGACCCACGAGGTCCCGTACGTAGTACCGTGACTTCTCTCCAGTCCCGACCGACTAAGTTCCGAATCAAACTCCTGCTCACTTGACGTACCTACCGATATCATTCATCATTACTACTCATTACTTTCTTCATCTTTCCTAAATTTTTTCTTTTTCTTTTCTAACAATTATGTTTCGTTTGGGCCTTCGGGCTAATGTATAGTTTAACGTAGTACAAGGTACTAATAAAACCACGCAAAAGTTAAAATTGGCCCCAGGTTATATTTTTGAAAAATACCTCGCTATGACCCTAGAACGGAAGAAAATTAACGACGAGCAACGAAACAATCCAGGGTACCGAGAACAGTGAAGTACTGTAAGAAACGAAGAAATATGGTGAAAGTTTCTTTTTGTTATTGCCTACATGTATGGTGCCGTCACAGATAAGAGTTCCCGTGGACATGCAGTCTTGGCCGTACTAGACGAAGTTAGCTTTGCTTGCATGTAATCAGAAGGTTAAACATTTCGCCCATAGGAAAGAGACCTTGTCGGCCCTCCCCGGGGAGGGGGGAGTTTGTGACGTTAATTTTTAACGCCACAAAAGTCCCGATGTGGTACTCGCGTGCTCTTGATCACGGGACGCAGTACCGTCCCTCGGGAGAGATAATATCCGACTGTACCGGCCAAGAACTCCAGGGTCCCGATTAATAAATATAATGAGATTAGGCTAATTGTTTTTGTATACCACAACTTTCATGCGATACGTCGAGCCAACTTAACACCGAGGAAGCAATCAGCAGAGAGAAGTCATCCTCTCTAGTATCGTCGGAGGAAAGCAGCCGAAGGTTACGCCAGGGAGCGTGGAAGAACGCCAACGTTAGCAGGCGCCTCCACCCCGTCACGCCCGGTTCCGAATAAAGTAGGGAGCCAAGGTGCAGAGAACATCGCCATGGACTACATCACGTCTCGTCAGTCCCGATACCGGTGCCCAGCTAAAGGCACCCGTGTCGAAGAGGGAGCTCAGTGAGCTACCCTAGGCCATCAGGGAGCTTCCCTAGGCCGAGGGATCGCGACCTCCGCCACTGCAACGTCCCGTCAACCCAGGACCGGACTGCAGCATCTACCCGTTACTACCTGGACGCCAAGAAGACACGGCCAGAAGCCCCGTCGAGCGTCCGCACGTTCCGAGTCTCGCGAAAAGTCGACGTACGCCCTTGTATCGCGCGTAGACTTTAAAGGAACATAGAATTTGCGTACCATCCTTCCCAGTATCGTAGTTATACGATCCGTTGGAGGCTCTGGTTAAATCTCTACTCTATTATGGAGCATCTCGCGTCGGGTAGTTAACAAATTATTTTGATAGTATTCTATAATTATCGACTTAGTCCATAGGCATGTTTTGAATATTTGCGCGTAAGCCCTGATTGGCTGAAATAATCCGCGTAGGCGATTAGCCCATTGGGCCTAACTAGACTTACCGCGAGGGAGCTAGCCCCGACCGGTAAGCCGACGAACCCTCGAGCGTCATTCTTGCGACGACAACAGTCTTGGCCGGTGGTTTCGCTTCAATCAGAAAGACAAAAGAAGATCGTATCGTTGTATCCAGCACTTGTATCGTTC
>NW_014334177.1:768-1061 GCF_000341935.2 Cephus cinctus | reverse complement strand
GTGTCGGTATACAACAATTCAGCTTTATCACCAAAAGTATTTTCTTCAAGAGCGAAAACGAGTGTTTTTGCTCCGCTCGGTGGGAGCGAAAAGGGGCAATTCTCGAATGGGTAAACGTGGAAGATCGAAAAATTGAATAGGAGTGAGGTGACATTTGCCGACGAATCCAACGACCAGCTACCACCGGGGCAATTGTTTTTTTCACGTAAGCTGTACGATGCACAAATGTTTCATTGTGATTTCCTAAGTTATCAAACTAACCTGCTTATTTGCACCGACCCAAGAATCACCCA
>NW_014334177.1:392-654 GCF_000341935.2 Cephus cinctus | reverse complement strand
CAACTTTATACGCGGCGCAGAAACGCCCGTTTTCGCTCACGGTGCACAATATACTATTTTATATAGTTGTAGTGAAAATCCTGCGTGTGTTGGTTTATTGAATTTAATTTTTGTTCGATTTAATTCCACTTATCTTCGTATCGTATCTTCATTAAATAAGGTATACCTATGAAAATTTGGTTTTGCAATCAGAGCCTTTGCTCCATACGCTCTATCCCACCTCGTAACGAGTCTAACGTCTTTTTGTGTGTTTTGACATTTT
>NW_014334177.1:0-226 GCF_000341935.2 Cephus cinctus | reverse complement strand
ATTGTTTTACAGAAAACCGAATTATTCATAAGTTTATAAAAGTTTTTTTTCAAAATCATCATTCGATTTTCTCATTTCGGTGTTCAAATCTATATACTTTTGAACCACGGCGTCTGTTTTGAGTCGCAGCGGTTGCAAGCGTTCTTCCTACCTCTAAACTATGTGACAAAGAGTGTAAGCGACTTCTGAGAATTATTTATTAAGATAACGCATAGAAGGAACAATC
>NW_014334176.1:638-1576 GCF_000341935.2 Cephus cinctus | reverse complement strand
GGGGGCAGCACCTCCTGGGCATGATAAGTGGCGCCATCTCTGAGAGAATAAGCGAACTTTCTCGATTAAAATAATTCCGAATTTAATTTGAATATCACTTAGACGAAATTTCAATTGGTAAGTTCTTATTAAAGAATTCGCATTAGTTCGAATTTTTGCCGATAAGGGGGCAGCACCTCCTGGGCACGATAAGTGGCGCCATCTCTGAGAGAAAGAGTGAACTTTCTCGATTAAAATAATTCCGAATTCAATTTAAAATCCGTTCTTCGAAATTTCAATGGGTAAATTTTATTAAAGATTTCGCATTAGTTCGAATTTTTGCCGATAAGGGGGCAGCACCTCCTGGGCACGATAAGTGGCGCCATCTCTGAGAGAAAGAGTGAACTTTCTCGATTAAAATAATTCCGAATTCAATTTAAAATCCGTTCTTCGAAATTTCAATGGGTAAATTTTATTAAAGATTTCGCATTAGTTCGAATTTTTGCCGATAAGAGGGCAGCACCTCCTGGGCACGATAAGTGGCGCCATCTCTGAGAGAACGAGTGAACTTTTTCCGATAATAAAATTCCAAAAGCAACTCGAAAATCAGCAATATCAGGCTGGTACAGATCAAAATGCGATAGGGAACTTTCAAAAAATCCCTTTACCTTTTGCAACTTGCAGATGGAATGAAATCAATGAGTAAATCTTATTAAAGAATTCGAATTAGTTCGAATTTTCGCCGATAAGAGGGCAGCACCTCCTGGGCATGATATGTGGCGCCATCTCTGAGAGAACGAGTGAACTTTTTCCGATAATAAAATTCCAAAAGCAACTCGAAAATCAGCAATATCAGGCTGGTACAGATCAAAATGCGATAGGGAACTTTCAAAAAATCCCTTTACCTTTTGCAACTTGCAGATGGAATGAAAGTAATGGCAGAGAAAATGCAGCATAGC
>NW_014334176.1:0-284 GCF_000341935.2 Cephus cinctus | reverse complement strand
TAGGAGGAGAGTGATGGAGACATAGGAAGGAATAGGAGATACAGAAATTGAGTAGAAACGTTTGGCGGCAGCGGAGAGGGAAGATATTGTTGAACGGAAAAAGAGGAAGATTGTTAAAAAGAAAGAGTGAAAAACAGAGATGGTAAGGACTGAGGGAATAAGGGGCGAAGAAGATGCGTAAAGCGTATGCACTATAATAATTCCTTATGTATTTATATTTATTAATTGAGAGAAGAACATCCAAAGAAATTATTGTCTTTAAATACAAAAAATAAAAAAGTTAT
>NW_014334175.1:9929-11537 GCF_000341935.2 Cephus cinctus | reverse complement strand
TCGAAGAAAATACATAGGTCAGCAATTTGGGGTATGCGTCATCATCTTTAGCGCACTCGGTATCGCCTGTGATTGCCAGCATCGCCGTTAGTTTCTCGTTGAACGCCTTCGAGTTAGCATCATGACCATGGATTTTGTCCTCGAGATCGAATACTTCGAAGACTCCGAGGGGCGTCTGGCGCCGAAGGAGATCGGCGTCGTGGCTGTGCAAAGAAGATACATAGGCCACTGGATTGTTTCACCGACCTGTCATTTCAATGAATTAGCAGCGGCGATCAGAAGCGAGAACAACACCGGGATGCATGCCTTCCAGAATGTATTTAGTAGTGATTTGCGGAGAAACGATAGAATCGCACGAGAGTACTACGACGCTTTTGTACGAAAGAAGCGCTTGGCGGATCGCCAGTATGCGCAGGATAATAAGATCTATGGTGGTGGAGGTGGTGGAGGTGGTGGTGGTAGGATACAATATTCGCGCTGTAAATCTGTATACATGTGTTAATATTTTTTTTATTATTGTAGAATAGTAATTAATCTTGTAGAACAACAATTATTATTAATAGTATATATATATATGTAATAATAAATTATCATGTATTACAAAAATTTACATATTTACATTTATTACTAACAATAATATTACTAAGCCCTATAGTGTATATACAATATAAATAATAGCGGTGATGTGGTGAAGCGGTTTAAAATTATTATTAATAGTGTATATATATTGTGACGTGGTGGATTTCACCCGTCTTGTCCTCGGCGGAAAATCACGCCGAAACGCGTTACGGGCCTAAAAAGGCCACTGCAAAGTCCAGGCAGGATCCACCATATTTTATTATTTTATTTTGTTTTGCGTGTACTCTGCCGGAGTTCGAATAGGTACTCGCTCGCCGTGCCCGTGAAGACGCGAAGAAAGAGAGAGGGAGAGCCAGCTGGAGTCCCAGGAGGAAGGGAGCTGCGATACGCGAGGGTCGACACTCGCGCTATCTGCGGACAGCAGCTCTACTGGCCCCGGAGGCGCGCGCAACGCGGGACAGCTTGACGTCACGCGGCCGCAACGCGCTCTACTCAGCTGGTACTCAACCACGGCGACTGGAAGCGGCGTACACAGCGCCACCCGACTGAGCACCACTACCGACCCCTATGGCATAGTAGCGCCCATCGTCAGTTGCGCATAATTATATTTCCGCGAGTTGGGAATCCAGGGACGCCTGGTGCACCCTCGCGCAAGAACGAATGTTACTCTTCGTAGGACCGAGCTGTATGAATTGTCCACAAGAGATGAAATTTATTAATTGTCGCAATGACAGATTCGAAACTGGCGCGTGGCGAAGGCGCTGGGTTGAAGGATTCGTCCGCAGGGCGAATCGCCGCCCATTAGCCTAAAGGGAGGGGGTGCTATCCTTCACGCGAAGACAAAGCGCGTGAAGATCGAGAGAATCTTGCTTGGACACGCGACGGCGATAGACGTTTGATTTTCTTTGTGAGTTACGCGAGTGCACTGAGTGCCATTGGGCTGACGTTTTGGGGTTTTCTTGGATTACGCGACCAGGGAACACCACGGTAAGCGAGTCTAACTGACTTTTGTGAGCGACGTAACTTCGT
>NW_014334175.1:0-9807 GCF_000341935.2 Cephus cinctus | reverse complement strand
TAACGTCTCCGAATTGTTTTCTTGTCGTCCGCCCGTCAGGCATATGTGACTTTTGATTTTGCAACGCGAAGAACGCGTACAGGTCCTTGACGGTCGGTTGTCGTATTTTGGTAAACGCGGATTAGCCGTGTTACGACTTTGGCTTTGAATTCGTACGGTACGCGAAGTACCCGTTACTATTGTTTGATTGTATTTTGGTTTTGTCTTTTCGATCTATATTAATTACTATTTCTTTTGTAAATAATTACTTCGGTATTGTAAGAGATCGTCGCGCTTCGCGCCGCCGAATTTATTCAATAAACCGAACCATTTAGTTGAGATCGAAGTGTCCGAGTGATTTTGTGTGTCGCGTGATCGTCTGACCCATCCGACCTATTGTTGCGAATCCCGCCGCCTCCGCGTAGCTGAGTTAGCCAACGTAGGCACGCGAAGACATACTGTAAAGACTGATACGTGGTTCCCGTTTCGGAACCTGGCGCCCAACAATACCTTAGGTATTTTCGAGAGTGAAATTTGTTAGCCCCTGGGTTGCCTGGAACGCGTAGGAATCGCGTAAGTTGTGCGCCGGTCGGTCTTGCATTTTCCGGTGAGGTCGATCGCGTAAAAATACGTCACAATATATATATAATAAAAATGTATATATGTATATATTGTAACAAAAATGTTACTACAGGCTCCCCTCCGCCTCCTGGCTCGGGGTCCCATAGGCCTCGAGTATTGCGTTTTATAATTAAGTATTGTTAATTAAACATGATGATTATAGGAAGCGTTAGTATACGATCAGTGCGGGTGTCTGAGTAGTACTGCCTGAGGCGGTATCTAAAAAACGGATCATCGAAGTATCATTGAACATATACCCCCCACCACCACAGCCTCCGCCACACACTGTTTTCATAGGATACAGCGGACAAAGAGTACATGGCCTTGACAGAGTATTCTGCTGATACCGTAGGATGTATTAGAGGTGACTAGATACCGATACCCTACAGCGAGTGAGTTACTACCGCGTGCATCTACATCAGTGTTAATATGATCCAGCGGCACGCGCGAGCGTCCACTGTACAGTCTGAGTAAGCCAGTAGGACCGCTACAGAGGTACATTGCACAAAGAAATTTATAAAGTTGTACGAAGAAGAAATGGCGCACTACGACGACGAGGAATTTTTGCGGCATAGGCGTATACAAAGGGCGAAGACACGAGCCCTCTACCGCTATGCAAACCCCGAACAATATCCAGAGGAAGAGACCATATGAGAGTGGCCGCGATTAGGTCATTTAACGGGTGTACCGCTAGTATCGATATACATGTCGAAACCGGGAGCCCTGGACACTGATGATCTATACGGCGATACCCCCGACATGATTTGCCGTAAGGGTTAGGCCTCTGGTGTCAGGCCTGTGATACTACCGGAGCAGGTTTTGTAAAGACCCGCCGTCTGATAACACCTATAAACGCGAGATTATTCTCGCCGGTGTGGTGCAGAGAATTAAGATATTTTGGTTTACGCACGTTAACGCTTAGATTAAAAACTGTATTTTCCCATTGCACTCTACGCGTGCTAGTCAAGGGTCACGAGAGAGGGTATTTTAAAAACGATCCGTACATACTCTCGTTAGCCGTAGCATGTATTAACAAACGGGGAGTGCGCGATAACCGTATCACCAGGGCTATTATAGCTGATCATGCGTTTCACGAAGGTATGTATATTCCACTTATCGGTAATATTGCTTAAATAAACTGCTTTTTAAAACTAAATAAATTTTACAAGAATTGACGCGATTTCACAACGACGCCGCACCCGAGGAGGAGGACCGGTTGATTTTAGGGTGCCTCAATTGTGTAGAGGACGAGATTTACCCGGAGCGAACTGATGAAGAAGAAGAAGAAGAAACGCATTACGGCACATGGGGTATGTATCATACAGCGTCGGAAAAAAAAAAGAAAAAAATGTGTTGTGCTATTCATAAATTTTTACAGATGCATTCATGCCTATAACGTCGGACGCCAGCGAAGACGACGACGACAACGACCAGGATGATGTCGACGATCGCTCCACCGCTTCCAACGATTCTAACGAGCACAACGCAAGTAATAATGATAAAGTACAGAAGCCGCTTAAAATTTATTTGTGTGAAAATAAGAAAGTAAAAAAAATTGTAGATTCGCTCGATGCGGATATAGACAACGATAGTCGAGAGCCTATTGTACAGGGTAACCTGCTACCACCGCAGGATCAGGACAATGCTGAAGAATCGATACTATGGGTTCTTAGGAACGGTGTGTACGTAGCGGCGGATGCCGACGAGGCTACTGAAGTATTAGCAGAGCTCGATACTGATGATGATGATGATGAGAATCCAAACGACTCGGATACCTACGAAGAAGGTAGCGTATAAAGTTATGTTCCTTAGCGGTTAACGTTTTTTTTTTGTCAAAATTGCTAACTTTAAAAAAAATGTAGGGTGTGATGAAAGCCAGTTAGACGCGCTATTCTCATACATAGGGTCAATGTTTAATCCTCGTGAGGAATGAGAAGTCAGTATGGGCTTAACACTTTTATTTTGTTTAACAAGTAAAAATAAAAACTTTTTTTTCCAAACGCTAGATGCAGAGAACGACGGGGTATGCCGGCAGATCGGCGGTGGCCCCGTTTTTCGACCACAGAGTGACGACGATGACGCCGACGGAGATATCAATAACGACGTGCTACCGCCTGGATATAGATTTACAATACAATCCGAAACGACACGTCGTATAAATAGGTTTCGTTTAGACGGGCGTGAAATAGCAATGGCTATCCGGAGGCCGCCCGAAGACCCTGATACAAATACGGTATCATGGTTACACGGGGCAGTTAGAGATATACACGCGTACCTCACAAGCTCGTGTACCGCGCGGGACTATATAGGTCTAACGATCAAATCCGACAGTTTTGCGTGCGGGGCAGCGTGGCTGTCGTACAGACCGGCTCGAGAGCTTCTCGAAAACGATGTTTGAGGTGTGATTTCGTCCGTCGCGCAACGGTATTCGCGGTGCTATAGTGAAATGCTCTTTAGGCACCTCAATTCTAGGTATCCTGTTCAGCATTGCTGCCCGTGCCGTTCTTATTCTTTGTTTGCCGTGATCTCTCTTTCTTCCTGCTAATCCACCTGCAATGTCACAGTGTTGGTGTGATTTCTGAAAATGTGTGAGAGTATGAGATGTCGTATACGGTATAATATATTATGATGATATCCCTTAATTATTAATATATATATATGTAACTTATGATTTACAATAATTAACGTATGTTCGGGGAGGATCGGTTACATCTGTCGTGGTCTCTGACCTTTGCTAATGGGAGTACTAAGAGGTGCTGAAGGGGGGGGGGGGCAATGGGGTTGCGTTGCGTCGAACATAACACAGAAACCGCTTGAAATTTATTTGTGTGAAAATAAAAAAGTAAAAAAATTGTAGATTCGCTCAATGCTGATATAGACAACGATAGTCGAGAGCCTATTGTACAGGGTAACCTGCTACCACCGCAGGATCAGGACAATGCTGAAGAACCAATACTATGGGTTCTTAGGAACGGTGTGTACGTAGAGGCGGATGCCGACGAGGCTGCCGAAGTATTAGCAGAGCTCGATGATGATGATGATGAGAATCTAAACGACTCGGATACCTACGAAGAAGGTAACGTACAAAGTTGTGTTCCTTAGCGGTTAACGCTTTTTTTTCTCGAAATTGCTAACTTTAAAAAAATGTAGGGAGTGATGAAAGTCAGTTAGACGCGCTATTCTCATACATAGGGTCAATGTTTAATCCTCGTGAGGAATGAGAAGTCAGTATGGGCTTAACACTTTTATTTTGTTTAACAAGTAAAAATAAAAACTTTTTTTTCCAAACGCTAGATGCAGAGAACGACGGGGTATGCCGGCAGATCGGCGGTGGCCCCGTTTTTCGACCACAGAGTGACGACGATGACGCCGACGGAGATATCAATAACGACGTGCTACCGCCTGGATATAGATTTACAATACAATCCGAAACGACACGTCGTATAAATAGGTTTCGTTTAGACGGGCGTGAAATAGCAATGGCTATCCGGAGGCCGCCCGAAGACCCTGATACAAATACGGTATCATGGTTACACGGGGCAGTTAGAGATATACACGCGTACCTCACAAGCTCGTGTACCGCGCGGGACTATATAGGTCTAACGATCAAATCCGACAGTTTTGCGTGCGGGGCAGCGTGGCTGTCGTACAGACCGGCTCGAGAGCTTCTCGAAAACGATGTTTGAGGTGTGATTTCGTCCGTCGCGCAAAGTGCCCAGGCATTTCAAATAGATAGGTCTTTTGTCATCGAGTCATGTATAGTCGTAGTACCGCGGGGTACAGGACGCGTGCGATTAGCGCACGAGTTTGTAAAAAAACACTCTATACTGACCATAGTAAATAACGATAATCTCTGTCTACGTAGGTCGCTCGCTGTGGCGATGGTACACACTGAACGCAGGGAGGTACGCTCTGGGGAGTTGCATGAGCGATGGAACGCTGTACGGCGTCAACGGGGTAAATTACAAAAACAATTTGCTCTCGAGCTTGTGACAAACGCGTGTGTAGACATACCGCCGGACGGTTGCGGTATTCCAGAAATTGATAAATTTCAAAGTTACCTAGCCCCGAAGGGTATAGCAATCGTTGTTTACGATTTTGACAGCATAGGCAGTGGCGAGAAACTGCTGTACGACTGTTCGCAAGCAGTTGATAGCGCGTACAGCTCAAGGAAACCACGGCAAACGCTCCGCAATCTGTATTATAATAATTCGCAGCATTATCAGCCTATTTTAAATATGCCGGGTGCGGTCGGTAGTCGTGGTTTTTGCATACCATGTAACAGATCTTACACGCACGAGGCAGAGCATAAGTGCTCCCACAAATGCGCTAGATGTTTCGGAAAACCGCCCTGCGATTCGACTCTCCCCACATTGTATTGTCGTGAGTGCCATAGGTACTGTTTTGGCCAAATCTGTTTCGATAACCATAAAAACACACTATTTATCAAACAGAAGGGAAAAGAAAAGAGCGTATGTTAGGCTGAACCCGTTGGTAGCGCAACTACCGCTGGAACCTCGCGATGCTTTTTTCGGTGGGCGTACAGGGAATACCGTCAGTTTTTACGAAGTCGAGGGGTCTGAGAGGATACACTACGTTGATGTGTGTCCGGTCCACACCTTCATATCGAAAACGGGGAAATTCCCTGTAGGTCACCCTAGAGTGTACGTGGGCGATGATTGTCGCGGACTAGCGGGTGATCATAATGACATCGATAGCGTAGAGGGGCTGATTAAGTGTGTCGTGTTACCACCGCGAGATCAGCATCACCCCGCGCTTTAAATTGTAAATTGCTTTTCGCACTGTGTCGTTCCTGTGCAGAGTCAAGGCTACAGGGTTCGTGTCCTCACGAGACTCCTAAGGATAGAGTATTCGAAGGGACATGGGTTGTGGACGAGGTCAGGCGCGCTGTACGTAAAGGATATTAAATAACGACGATACACGAAATATGGCAATATGAGATCACTCAGTACGATCCGACGTCGCGGACGGGCGGTCACTTTGCCGACTACATAAATACATTCCTGAAGATTAAGCAGGAGGCTAGCGGCTGGCCGCGCGAGTGCAGCGACGGCGAGTTCAAGAAACTGTATATAGAGAAGTACGATCGGGTCGAGGGTATTCGTCTAGACCCTGATAATAAAAAATAAAATCCCGGTCTGCGAGCAGCTACCAAACTATGTCTGAATTCCTTTTGGGGCAAGTTTGGGCAGCCCGAAAATCTACCTAAGACGGAAATCGTAACGAGTCGTCAGAAGCTCGTGAGTTTGCTTACGTGCCCGGAGGTCGAAATTACGGGTATTCTACCCGTAGATGACGAAGTACTCTACGTCAACACAAGTAGTACGAGCGAATCGGTGATACCCACAGCGTACACAAACGTCGTTATAGCCGCGTACACCACGGCTCAAGCTCGTCTTAAGTTATATGACTATCTCGAGAAATTAGATCGACGTGTACTATATTACGACACCGACTCGTGTATATACGTATCGGGTGGTCGTCACGCCGATAACGCTTACGAGCCGCCGCTCGGCAGTCTTTTGGGCGATTTAACGGATGAGCTGGAGTCGTACGTTGCTGGTAGCTATATCACGTCTTTTGTATCGGAAGGGTCGAAATTGTACGCGTACCGGTTGCGTAAGTCAGATGGTTCTTACGGCGAGATCTGTAAAGTCAAAGGTATCACGATCGACCACGCGACGAGTCTAGCCATTAATTATGACTGGATACGCTCTTATGTAACGGGGGAGACCAGCGAGCCGGTCGTTTTAAACTATGACGCGATACGTCGTACTGCATTTCACGAAGTAGTGACACGTCTCAAATAAAAAATGTGTAAAGGACAGAACTTCAAAAAAGGCGGCGCAACGGTCGTTTCGGATCTTTACGGTACGGCCTTATGTAACTAATATTACAAAAAAATTGAATAAATGTTGTGACCACGTCCGTGGTTTATTGATCCTCAAACGGGTCCAATACGGTATTCTGTAAATCGGGCGGGCGGTCGAAATAAAGGGGGACACGGGTTCAATAAAATAAAACAATGTAATTGGTGCTAGGAAAAAGAATACAAAACAAAAAAAAAGTGAAATATACGATATTTGAAAGAAAGGCAAAATAAAATAAATAACGCAACGACAGAAATACCGAAAACAAAATACAGTCTACAGGGAGGCGGCGGGGCTCACGCGGGAGCACGCTACTGACGGCTGTCAGTTGGGAACTGCTCAGGGGGATTGGGAGATGAGGGGAATCTCGCTGTCGATCAGCCTGTCTTCACAACACTCAGTGGTCGCTAGCTACAAAGCGGTGTAGCGCCGATCTGGGACCTTCGAAGGTCCATCTGTCCAAAAAGGGTTAAGAGACGTTGAGGGAAGTAGGAGGGAATGCGGACTCTTACGAGTAAACGCACGCAACGCAAAACACACACCACCCGACCTCGCAGCGTGACAAGGAAAATACAAAGAATTGACGGTCCACGTGTGGACGGCTCGCAAAAGCAATGGCTAATTATATACAAGATGAAAAGGGTAGAGAGAAGAATGGGGGAGGATGGAACAGGGAATCACTCAAACTTGAATCTACTCACTCTATTTTTCTCGCTATTTCCTCGTCTCTCTCTTGCACACTTCCTCACGCTCTCACTCTTTATATTTTTCACTTTATCTCTTTATATTCCTCACGCTTTATATTTCTCACTCTGTCTCTTTATATTCCTCACTCTTTGTATCTCTCACTCTATCTCCTTATATTTCTCACTCTTTGTATTTCTCACTCTTTGTATCTCTCACTCTTTGTATCTCTCACTCTGTATCTCTATGCTTTCGCGCGGTCTGGCTCGAAGTGAAGTCCTCGTGGCGCGGGACCCCGTTGCTTCTCTTGGGCTGCTCCAGGGACTTCGCTGGTTGGCTGGTGGCTGGAGTTCGGAGAGACTACGCGCTTCGGCATTGGTCGGCGGATCTGGCATGGCAGGGCATTGGCGGTGTGACGGGCGCTCGAACATGGTTGGCCGATTCGTGGTCCTCGCTGCTGGCCGGGCAATATGCCGGCGCCCTGGGCCTGTCAGTCGCCTCGGTGCATCAGAGCGGTCGGGGGAAGGGGACCCCGCCGCTGGCTGCACGGGCTTAGTGGCTACTCGTGCAGCGGGACTGCACCGGGGACCTGTGGCAACGGTGGTGGCTGGCGGTCGTGCAGGCTGTCGTGGCTAAGTCCATCGGTCGGTCTCTTTCTTCCTGGCCATGCCATCCCCGCGTCCCGTTGCCTAGGCGACGCAGCCTCCCTCCGGCGGGCCACAGCGATCGGGCTATGCTGGCTGTCGGTCCTCGTTGTTCCCTCGCTGCTTCGAGCCAGTCTGTCTATGGGGGTGGGAGTGAAGAAGGGGGTTGGGAGGGGGATGGATGGGATCTTATTACTAACAAGGAAACCCCCCCAACCCGACCCCACCGATTTCAATAATTTTTTGATATATTGTAGTACTCGACAAAATAAGAGACACGTATTTTTTTTTTGTGCTGACATCCACTTTAAAGGGGTGAAAACGACCCTTGAAATTCACCCCCGAAAATCGTTTTTTCATCATATCTCGATTTCTAATTAATATTTTTTAATAAAACCAAGTGGAAAATATTTGTCATAAGAAGTCGAAGATATGAGGTTTGTTAATGACCCAAGGGGTTGCAACCCTTATTTTATATTTTGAAAAAACTATATTTTTTATGCTCTTTTTCTGCATAAAAACCGGGGTATGCGCTCAAAAAAATAAAGAAAAGCGTTTCCGTTAACTCCATCAAATATTTCAGTTGGGGTGTTTCAGGATTTTTCAAAGGGATAAAAACCACCCCTAAATTTTACCCCCGAAAATTGTTTTTTATCATATGTCAGATTCTAATTGATATTTTTTAATAAAACCAAGTGGAAAATATTTGTCATAAGAAGTCGAAGATATGAGGTTTGTTAATGACCCAAGGGGTTGCAACCCTTATTTTATATTTTGAAAAAACTATATTTTTTATGCTTTTTTTCTTTATATAAACCAGGGTATGTACTCAATATTTATTAATATTTTTTAATGAAACTATGATTAAAAATTATTTTTATAAGATTTATTTCTTTTTCTTCTCTTTTTATAATTAATTGTAAGTCACAGTATTTTATTCTTCAAAGTGTTGACAATAATGATTATCTTCAAAAAAGTGCTTAAAACATAAAGACTTCATTGCACTTGCACCTCCTTCAACTGCTAATGTTCTTCCAGAATGCATTTCTAATTGGAACCCACTCTGATCTGAATTATATAAATTTTCAATTCCAATTGATGATATAGAAGATTTCACATCAGCAACAAACATATCAGCCATCATTTGGAGGCCTAAAGTATTTTCCAATGTTTTCCTAGTAATAAATTTATTTATTTTTCTAGACATATTTTTTAATAAAACCAAGTGGAAAATATTTGTCATAAGAAGTCGAAGATATGAGGTGTGTTTATGACCCAAGGGGTTGCAACCCTTATTTTATATTTTGAAAAAACTATATTTTTTATGCTTTTTTCTGCATAAAAAATAAGGGTTGCAACCCCTTGGGTCATAAACACACCTCATATCTTCGACTTCTTATGACAAATATTTTCCACTGGGTTTTATTAAAAAATATTAATTAGAAGTCGAGATATGATGAAAAAACGATTTTCGGGGGTGAATTTCAAGGGTCGTTTTCACCCCTTTAAAGTGGATGTCAGCACACAAAAAAATACGTATCTCTTATTTTGTCGAGTAGTACAACACATCAAAAAATTATTGAAATCGGTGGGGTCGGGTTGGGGGGTTTCCTTGTAAGTTAACCTATGCTTACTCTAGTTATTTCCTCGTGGTCACGGAGGCGGGTGGAGCCTTCGAGCCAGGTGGGTGGGAGGGGGCGTGCACCGGGACTTCACGTTACAATGTATATACTGATAATAAACGTATTTATTTGAAAAACAAAAAAATGTGTTTTATGGCTCTATTCCCGAAGTCATATAGAAACTCATAAGGGGAAATGGATAGGGGTATACGCCACGAAGAGAGAGAGAGAGAGAGAGAGTGAGAGAGAGTATAATTTATAGAGTATATTTTATAGAGTATATTTTATAGAGTATAATTTAGCATCGCGTTCCTCCGCCGCCATAAGGTACATATAGCAACGTGCTCGAAATTCCGCTAGTGATGC
>NW_014334173.1:1545-5342 GCF_000341935.2 Cephus cinctus | reverse complement strand
CATATTTTGCTCACATCAAATCTAATTGTATCGGAAATTGTGTGTGTGTACTCGCATGACAATTTCTCAGTGTTTTAATTCGTAACTCACGTATTCATCGTGCGTGCTTCGCCATTGTCCTTCGCGACGTCACGACGCGATTCTTTGTTCGAATTCATATTTCGTTTTAGTGATTAAGTTGGTTCTGGTCATCTAATTTAAGTGCTTTCAGCATAGTTTATTAGTCAATAAAAGGGTTTTTATGCCGAAAGGCTTTTTCCGTTAATACAGTGTAAGTTCAATTAATCCATCCGTTCGTCCTTATCCTAAAGATTAAACATAAAATCAGAAAATTTCAAACTAGGCTTTTATGTGCCTCCCATAAAAAAGCCACGATTGAACAGTCGGTATTATAGGAAAAAGGATTGTCTAGGAATCTGCCTCTGTTTCTTGTCTATCCCTATCTCTCTCTGACCTGTATGTGAGGTACAGAGGATCTGCCTGTGTTGGTTCTATAGACCTAGTGGCGCTTTGCCTATCTATTGGCTATGGCACTGTGTGCGACGCAACTACTACCGGCGCTGACAATAGATTGAACAATATGGCGATAACTGCAGTTTCTGCGGAAGATTACGGTGGTCTCCGCAGAAACTTGACAATTTTTCCACGTGAGGTCTACTCGGAATAGCGAATGCTAATATTCCGTAGCCTCTCGACAAGATTATCAACGATGAGTCTTCTGACGCGAATATGTGCTATCCTGACGGATTCATATTTACGCCGAATCTTCCGAGCTTTCGCGATATCTATCGATGTTTTTCGATGTCGTAGGTTCGTCCTTTGCTTATCCTCTCGACTGACTCGGATTTCTGACACACTGATTTGGATTGTTGATTAACTTGACTCGATTGACTTGAAATGTCGTATTTGACTGATTGTAATCCGATATTTACTAGCGAGAAGCGCTAGTCCTCTATCGATTTATCTTGCTACTACTATTCCGCGGTTTGACTTTCGGGAGACGTTCTTCATCTATCGGCTAGTGTTGACACTAGCTGCGCGTCCTTGTTGTCTGTTTGTAAGGAGTGCGCTCTCTGTACAGGAGTACTGAGAGCTTGGTCGTTTTGTCCCGTTACAATATATATGTACATATATATATATATATATATATTGTAACAAAAATGTTACTACAGACTCCCCTCCGCCTCTTGGTTCGAGGTCCCATAGGCCTCGACTATTGCGTTCCATAGTTAGTATTGTTCATTGCGTTTATTTAGTGTTTTAGGTTTGTTGTATTTAGAGTTAAGACCTCCTTCCTGCACCCTTCCCTCCCTGCCGCCGACATGAAGCCCTGGAAGGCCCGGCAACACAGCTGATTTGAACCAGACCAATGCCCTGCCATGCCAGAACTGTCAACCAATGCCGAAGCACGTAGCCCTCTCAGCCTGAGCAGCCCCAGCCAATCAGCGAGGTCCTGGAGGCCCACGAGGACCCGGACGACCGGAAACCTTATCACTTCGAGCCAGGATCTAGTCGCGAGCGAACGAAAATTTAGAGTGTGGAAATTGAGAGTGCGAATATAGAGAATATTGTAAAGTGTGTGAGTCGAGTATTGGATTATCAGTTGTACGAGCGTTTTGAGTGAGTACAGTGTGCTTGAATTCTCCCTTTGCCATCCTTCCCCTATCACCCCCTTAGAATTTGCTTTGTAGATCTTGTAAGTCCCTTCAGGACGGCCGCGAGCTGGCCCACGTGGCCTAGCCTTTTGATAGTTTGCGTTGTATTTGCGACGGGCCTTCCGCCCACCGAATCGAGGCCCGTGGTATATTGCGTGCGCCCTAATTTTAGTATCTTGCGTCCCTCCCCGACAACCCTAAGCCCTTCCCTCTCCTCTCACCTCCTTTTCCCTTTTCGCGTTCCCACCGAGGTAATATTCAAGTAGCCATTTTGCGATCGGGAACCTTCCTCCCTGAGACCCCCTCACCTCTCCCTCCGCTGGCCGTGCCATATCCCGTCGAGTAAACAAACGAGGACCTTTCGGGGTCACTCGTCGGTGCTACACCGTTATAGTAGCTGGCGCCCTGATATTATTCAACTACCATTCCTCAGCTGACAGCCCCCCCTCTGACCCTCTTGTCGACACCGTACCCCTCCGTTCCCCAACCCCCTTCCCACCGAGCCCATTTAAAGCCCTTCGACACCGCGTGCTCCCGAGCGAGTACACGCGTGCCTATTTTGATTACGTCTTCTAGCCTAAGTATTCTATTTCTGATTATATTCTCTTTTCTATTTGTTCTATTGTATCAACCTCTACTTATCTCGATTATACTTTCTTTTTATTCTACACGGTGTCCCCTTTCTTCGATTCCCTCCCCCTCTCCCGTGTTATTGACAGCTGTTCCCAAAGTATCCTGTTGACATGTATATATATATACATACATATATAATATATGTTCTCTGGTAAAAGTAAGTGCGAGAGTAGAGAAGATGACATGTCCAAGAAAGTTCGAGCCTTTGATAACGCATTAACGGTAACTCTAGTTAATTTCCACATGTTATAATATTAAATAAACAACCAAGTAATACGAGTTGAATACATTTTTAGGAATAAATTTCAAAGCTGAAACATTAATCCTAACCATAATCCTTTCAGGGCAGATTTTAATTAACTTATAAAAAATGGTAAATACAAACTATCAATAATTTTGGAATTAAGCTGCACCTTTGTTAACTCCATACAATGATTATTTATTATTTTAATAATCATAATAAATGATCATATAAATTACTAAAATTAAAAAAATATATATACAGGGTGTTCGTTATGAAACGCACTGTAGTAACATCGTTGCATTCCTTGTCAAATTCTAATGAATACGTGTATTTTCATTTTTTATTTCATATATAAAAATCTCAAGATAATCAAGGTTGAAGTTGCAGTAATGCGACCAATCAGAGCGCGTTTAAACGGAGCGTAGATGACGTCGCGAGTCAGCCCGCAAGACCTGCTTACACTAGGCCA
Organism: Cephus cinctus; assembly: GCF_000341935.2. Classification (NCBI taxonomy): domain Eukaryota; kingdom Metazoa; phylum Arthropoda; class Insecta; order Hymenoptera; family Cephidae; genus Cephus; species Cephus cinctus. The sequence continues at coordinate 2,341 of NW_014334173.1, read as the reverse complement.
ATAACACTAAGAGTATCGTCGTAGTGTCCCTGTTTATCTGCATGTAATTGAGTGAGATACAATCGCTCGCTATAACGTCAGTGAATTTCAGAACGTACCCTTTATTTCTTATAATGTCTATTCCTTTAATGTGACAAGATAGTTGTAGCAACGTATTACGTTTTGAGTGGTCCTGAAAAGGACCGATTTTAATCTACGCATGACCGAGCTTGGATCTGGACATGCTAATCTGCAACAATTACATACATTTTCTATGATAATGATTATCCTGAAACAGTAAATGTTGTAGAGTACATAACATTTTTATCAGGATGTCACCGATTAGGGTACCTAATTGCATGTTCTTGCGCTGTTTGTGTTTGGTTGCCATTACATTGGGCTAACACCCAATACATGTCGCAATATTCTCTCACAGAATAATCACTCGTAATGCGATTGTGTAGTCGAAACAACATAAATCGAACTGACTGTCTCCGCAATATGAAGCGAAATAGATTGTAATTTGTAAACAGTAATCAGTCTACTGCGGTCGAATGACTGTAGTCGAAACAACATAAATCGAACTAACTGTCTCCGCAATATGAAGCGAAATAGATTGTAATTTGTAAACAGTAATCAGTCTACTGCGGTCGAATGACTTGTTTACAAATTACAACTTATTTCACTTCACATTGCGGACACAGTCACGGACACAGGTTTAGGGGTTGTTTAATTGAGAATATTGCGACATGTATTGGGTGTTAGCCCAATGTAATGGCAACCAAACACAAACAGCGCAAGAATATGCAATTAGGTA
>NW_014334173.1:0-1439 GCF_000341935.2 Cephus cinctus | reverse complement strand
TGAATTGGTTACTAACTAATTACTCTTCAAATTTTTGATGCAAGAATTTTTCTTCTCAGTTCATTCACTTCAAAATTCATATTGGTAGATTCTTGAAGTTGATTTTTGAATTTAAGATGGCGATTCAGCCATCTTAAATGGTGATGGGGGCGCGTAACCAGCGACCCCAAAAACCCTTGAGTAGAGATCTTTAATCTTGTATATTTCTTTTTTCAAAATTTTAAGAACCGAATAATCATGAATAATCTTGAATAATAATTTTGAATCGCCATCTTAAATTCGTAAAATTTGGACATTTCTTGAGGTTAGGCACAAACGGTGGCCAGGTAGGATTAATCTAATGTTTGAATTGGATTCAGCGACCCCGAAAACCTAGAGATTCAGTGTCTTGACCTCCAAAAACATCGAAAAATGTCATGAAATTGTCAATTTCAGGCCAAAAACGTCAATTTTAGGCATTTTTTGAGGTTAGGGACGAACGGTGACCAGATAGGATTAATCTGATGTTTTAATTGGATTGAGAGGTATAGGAAGAGAATGGGCAAAGGTATACGAAAATTATGGGAAAGGTATACACGGAACTTATGCGTACGACTTATGCCTAGCTGTAATTGAAAAAATTTATTGAAGAGAGGAAGTGTGTTATAAAGAATTAAACCTGAAATTTTGTTAAAACATTTATTGTATAAATTAATTAAAAAGTATAATTTAATTAATGTAATTTGATGACCCATTTTGCTAACGCAAAGTAAATAATGAATTTAGGTTTATGTTTGCAATGTGTTAACGCATTATAGAAATGTACAAAAGTGTTAAACCGGTAAGTAATGACAATATAATAACTTAGATTAGTGAAGTTAATAATAATTAAAAATAAATAATAATAATCGCAGTTATGTTATAGAATAGGTTATTGGTTATAATAATTATCATTTAGAACTTCCAGTATCTTCATTCATTGGATTGAACAAGACTGTAACTTTGAAAAAGTGATAGCGAATAAAATATACATCATATGTTTTACCATATTATGTATAATTTAATCTTTATCACTAATTTGCCGTTACAGTCTTGTCCAATCCAATAAATGAAGATACTGGAAATTCTAGATGGCCGTCTCCGCTTGTTGTCCTCAGGTTAGGTCATCTAGGATGCTGTTCTTCTATTTCCCTTTCTCATCACCTTGATAATGACAATCTGGAAAAGAAAAGGTAGATGGTTATTTATATCTTATTTGTTTAATAAAAGTGACAAATGGATTACAGGGCAGGGTTCGCTTACCTTTGACTGTAGCATGATGATAGGCGAATCCTGTTTACATTTCATTGACAGCCTCACTTATTGAACTTGCGCCGCTTTCTCTCGCGTTCATGTAAAAGAAATAGAAAAGGAAAAAAGAAATTAAATAATTAATTTAAAAAATAATGTTGTACTGTATT
>NW_014334172.1:0-1381 GCF_000341935.2 Cephus cinctus | reverse complement strand
TCTGCTACGTAAAATCGTCAAAACACGAATTGTCGTTATCGTCGTTATTATCGGCCTATAGGCGTCAGCTTCGGCGTTCGCGTATAGGTGTTTACACCTAAGCCTGCGCTTACGCATTTGCACCTACGTCTGCGCATACGCGTTTTCACCTGCGCCTGCGCATGCGCGTTTGCACCTACGTCTGCGCATACGCGATTGCACCTGCGCCTGCACATACGAATTTTCGCCTGCGCCTGCGCATACTAGTTTTCTCCTGCGCCTGCGCATACGAATTTTGACCAGCGCCTGCGCATACGAATTTTGACCTGTGCCTGCGCATACCAGATTTCGCCTGCGCCTGCGCATGCGAATTTTGACCTGCGCCTACGCATACCAGATTTCGCCTGCGCCTGCGCATGCGAATTTTGACCTGCGCCTACGCATACCAGATTTCGCCTGCGCCTGCGCATGCGAATTTTGACCTGCGCCTACGCATACCAGATTTCGCCTGCGCCTGCGCATGCGAATTTTGACCTGCGCCTACGCATACCAGATTTCGCCTGCGCCTGCGCATGCGAATTTTGACCTGCGCCTACGCATACCAGATTTCGCCTGCGCCTGCGCATGCGAATTTTGACCTGCGCCTACGCATACCAGATTTCGCCTGCGCCTGCGCATGCGAATTTTGACCTGCGCCTACGCATACCAGATTTCGCCTGCGCCTGCGCATGCGAATTTTGACCTGCGCCTACGCATACCAGATTTCGCCTGCGCCTGCGCATGCGAATTTTGACCTGCGCCTACGCATACCAGATTTCGCCTGCGCCTGCGCATGCGAATTTTGACCTGCGCCTACGCATACCAGATTTCGCCTGCGCCTGCGCATGCGAATTTTGACCTGCGCCTACGCATACCAGATTTCGCCTGCGCCTGCGCATGCGAATTTTGACCTGCGCCTACGCATACCAGATTTCGCCTGCGCCTGCGCATGCGAATTTTGACCTGCGCCTACGCATACCAGATTTCGCCTGCGCCTGCGCATACGAATTTTGACCTGCGCCTGCGTCGTCGTAATTATTGTCGTGGTCGTCGTTATCATCGGCGTATAGGCGTCAGCTTCACGTGGTAAAAGGGTGTCCGCTCCAGCACCGCACTTTTTTAAAATCTCTTAAAAATGATTCAACAGTTGGCTTTTTCAAAAGTTCTCGGGGTGAGCTATAGTTTCCGATAGGTTTAAAAATAATTCTGCTCCGTAACATCGTTATAACACAAATTTTCCAAAAATTGAGGTGCTACACGGGTGCCAGGTTCAGCACCGCACTTTTTTATAATCTCTTGAAAATTATTTAACAGTAGGCTTTTTCAAAAGTTCTCGAGTAGTGCTATAGTTCCCGATAGGTTT
>NW_014334171.1:0-1314 GCF_000341935.2 Cephus cinctus | reverse complement strand
GTAGGGATACACCGTCTCCTACCCTGGGTGATGCGTTCTTCGATGCCCTGCATATGGGGGTGTGCCTGTACGGGTACTTGTGGTTTTTTTTTACACTTGTTACTAGAAATGGCGCCACGATCAACATTCAGGAGGGATGACGATACGTTTGGAGATGGCAGTAGGGATACACCGTCTCCTACCCTGGGTGATGCGTTCTTCGATGCCCTACATATGGGGGTTTGCCTGTACGGGTACCTGTATGTCCGCGGCTACTTCGAGCTGTGCTTAGACTGCGTGCTCACGCTGCCCGAGGACATCCAGAGGGAATACATGCCGCACAGCATGCATTACTTGTTACTCGACACGGTAACGGAATTCAACGTAGGGCGTTGTGAACGCTGCTGCCAACGTGTCATGCGCGAGTTCACACCCAGCACATGTCCTGGGTGTGTACTCTTTTACACGGGAAATAGGGATACCCTGCTGCGCCGGGAAGGGGGTGAGGTAGTACTCCTCGAGCAATAACGACGCTTACATATTTATCAATTAACATTACATATATTATTATTATACGTTTTTTTTTTTACTTACTTACATATACATATTAGTCCTATTTTAATTTTAGCGCTATATTGTATATCATAATATTGCTTATAACCTATTATTATTAAACTTATTCGCTACTACTTACATATATACTTATTATTGCTTATATACTATTGTTATTATGATTATTCCTATTTTTTTTTATTATTATACGCTATTTTTTTAATTTTATTCACTACTATTATATTAATATATACAGTTTATAATAAAAAGAAAAATTAGCAAAATTATATCTTTAATTTACATAATTAAATGCACAGACCACGCATCTTTTTATGAAACAGGTCTTAACTCGTGTAGCCTGATTTACAGCGCGAATATTGTACCCTACCACCACCTCCACCACCATAGATCTTATTATCCTGCGCATACCGGCGATCCGCCAAGCGCTTCTTTCGCACAGAAGCGTCGTAGTACTCTCGGGCAATTCTATCGTTTTTCCGCAAATCACCGCTAAACACATTCTGGAAGGCGTGCATCCCGAAGCCTGAGGAGAGGTAGTGTAAAAACATCATGCAGAATTGGCCGCAGAGTGTTCCATCGGAAGGATCGACAGTTCCGTCGGAGTCTCGATGCGTGTTGATGATTCAGCGGAGGTAATCCGTAGCTGTCAAAGTAGTAGCCGTCTCCGTCAGCGTCCACATACATTGCAATCCAATATGCTCCTGGTTTCGTATGATCGTCCGTGTTATCGATAATAGCAGCGGGTTTCGACCAGTTTCGGGG
>NW_014334170.1:0-17838 GCF_000341935.2 Cephus cinctus | reverse complement strand
TCACTCGGAGCCTACAGTTCGACGACTGCCCTTTGTTGCGTCTGAATAAGAAAAGTTTCTACGCCTTAGTACAATCTTTGCTGACAAAGGGTTACTTATCGTGTGGTACTAAGAATGCTAACCTAGTAAATAATAAAGTAATGCTTAGGTGCATAACAATGTATATCTCAAGTAAGCCATCAAAATATGGTATCAAAATCATTGCATAAGTTGACGCTAAAACATTTTATACTTTCAAGTTAGAGATTTATGCTGGTAAACAACCATATGGTCCATACTCCGTTTGCAACAAAGCATTCGATGTTGTAGATCGAATAGTTGAACCTATGTCAAAGACGAATAGAAATATCATTTTCGACAATTGGTTTATCAGCTACCCTCTCATGATGCATTTATTGACTCAACGGAAACTGACATCTGTAGGTACGGTTTGCAAGGATAAAACTCATGTCTCTGATATTTTCATGAAAGCCAATTAAAAGGTGTATACAGTTCTAGATTAGGATTTCAAAAGGTTGCCACCTTGGTGTCATATACGAAAAAAAATAAATAAAGTTGTACTAGTCATGTCACACATTACACCTCGACCAAGAAAAGGATGATGCTACATGAGAATGAAAGAAACCTGAAATGATAAAATTTTATAATGGAACCAAAGCAGGCGTCCATATGACTGATGAATTGAGCATAATTTACGATGTCTCCAGAAATAGTAAGCATTGGCCTATGACCATTTTTTATGGTGTGCTCAACATGGCAGACATCAATGCTATCATCATCTACAGAGAAAATCTGGGTACTAAAATAAAATGCCGAAATTTCATTCGTTAATTAGGATTGGATTTGTTGTCAGATTATTTGTGTGAGAGAGGAAAGAATATTCGCATTCCCAGGGAATCAGAAAAAGATTCAGGGTGAAAGAGTTAAGAATCTGGTGTCTGTAAAATCCTGAACATTGTATGCTAAAATATAATCGTCTGAAGTTTCTTGTAGCATGTGTATACAGAAGCCTCCAGCTTCTAGTTCCTCTCTAGATGATCTAGAGGAGGCACTGTTGGAGACATCATGGGGTTGTGATCGGGTAATTTTCCTTGGGAATCTGAATCTCAATATGACCAACAAGACTAATCCACGGTTTACTCGGTTACAAGAAATAATGTCTAGTATATCATTGAAACAATTAATTAAGGAGCCGAACAGGTCTGATCGAAATACGAATTTTTTATTGGATATCATTATGACTAGTGAAAAATGGTGTGTTGCAAGGTCAGATGTATTGAGTTCGCATGAAAGAGGCGACCATGAAGTAGTATTTACTATGTTAGAAGTACGTAAAAAGAAAGAGCAGAAGAAATTTGTATATAGACGCACTTTCAAAAACGGTGATGCAGAATATACTGATAATCTGGCTAGTTAGATTAATTGGGACGAGTTATGTGATTATGCAAGTGTTGATGAGAAACTTTTAAATTCATGGAATTAATAACATTAATTGCTGACCAGGTTGTGCCGATAAAAAGGATGATGAAACCGCATAACCCATGGATCACTGACATAATTAAGAAAATGATACAATTGCGAAATAAGATGCGTACGAATTTCTTGAAATTTAGGATTGATGCGAATTGGGCAACATATAGAAACTATAGGAATTACGTTGCTGCTGCAATTAAGAAAGAGAAGAAAGCATAGTTTACATTTAGATTTGACGACAGTTCAAATAGAGAGAGATGGCAGAATTTAAGGAATTATGGTATTCATAGTTCCAAGAAACATACAGATCAAATAGTTATGCGGCGCAAATAAAAGAGGCTGAAGAAGAAGTTATAAGAGATTTAGATAATATAGAGAGTTGGGCTGAAGAGCAAGCACTTCTGATTAATCCGAAAAAATCGGTAACAGTAGTCATGGGTTGTAGGAACAAAAGAGAACTTTCCAAATCGTTAAAATGAAATATATAATAAGAAATAATGAAATTGAGCGCAAGGAAATAGCGAGAAAGTTAAGTCTAATAATAGACTCTGGATTAAGCTTTGAGCAACATGTCTCAGCTAAATGTTCGATTGCATGGGCCAAACTCCGATTATTATACAAGTAGGTATGTGTTATCCACTAAAGCAAAGTTCAATATCGCGCAAGCAGTTGTACTATAGATATTTGACTCTGCAGATTGTATATATGGACCATGCATCACCCATAAAGTAGCGTGGAAGATTCAAAGAATTCAAAACGCATGCATCAAGTTTTCGGTGTTCTGAATACATATGTGCTGTATGATTCATAAAATGTGCAAAACAGGAAATCCTGATTACATGGTTGAATTGTTAACCATGAGACGCGACCACTATGCAATATCGTCTTTACAGACTAGAACAAGGAACTTACTGATGACGCCAAGAAGATAAGGAACTCCCTCCGCATTTGTTTAAGGGATCACTGGAGTTTAGAGAGTCAAAACCAAGGTTAATTTTGTGATTTATATAATTTTTTTTAATAGTTTTAATTAAGAATTGAGCATAGGAATTATTTTCATAATCATAATGGGAAGAAACTGCAGTTGAATAATGATTAATTAATTTAAAAAATAGTTCAACACTTTGATATTTCAAACATTCTCTTCTGGTGTGCCACTTAATGAAAACAGAATATGTAACTTCGCGAAACAACGATAGTGTTATACTTTGTGGATATAATGTAAATTTCGTATATCAATAAATTCTGCATTTATTCTATTTCATAAAATATTTCAAACATCCTCGAGGTTTATATTTCCTTGGCTAAATATCATATTTTATACATACACTCCTATTTTTATCAGTGTTTTACATGAGGCTTTGTGTTTTATTGACACACTATTTTGCTGTATCACAATTTGTGTCGTATATTTCTGTAGTATTAAGACTAATCTTCCAAGACAAAATATCTGTAAGATGTCTTCAATTTAGATATTACTCGGCATTTTGAAATATTTTCTAATACAAGAAAATAGTTCTACCTAGTGAATAATCATGTTATATTTGTAGATCAATTATAAATAGTGATAATTGATATTGATAATCTTTTAGAATGTAAATTCAGGACAGCTGTCACATGTTCCAAAATATTGATGAAATTGTGCCTAATTAACAAATTTTCTAAGGCTATAATAGTTGAGTAGTGTACTAGCTTGTCTTTTATATTATAATAACAACTGCTGTTCATATTTAAGTAAGATTGTGTCCTCTTGTAATACATCGATGAGTGATTCGTGCAATTATATGTTTAGTTACATAACGGTTTATGTTCCGTGTAACCTTCGCTGCTTTGAAGGTTCTTATCTTTATTTTATCTTGATCAGTCACTGCGTCCGTGTTCAGACATATGTTGCAACGTAGTGGATTTCACTTCTGATGTCGCTCGACCAGAATACTATCATCCGCGGAGTGGGCGAGAACTCAACGCGTCTAAGAAAATCTATCTATCTCAAGGGCGACTATTTTAATGAAAATTACAATTGACGCTTTGGTCCATTTCTTGTATTCGGTCTCATGTCATGCCGAACTATGTATATTCACTGTTTTGCGGAGTCATCGTCGCGAGAGGAGATCGATAAGGCAGCTATAGAGGGGATTCAGTCGCGCGAGAAGAATGCGGCATTACGCAAAGAGAAGACTTATTTTCCGACTTATAACAGCAAGCGCAATAAGGGACTAACACTACTTCCCATACAACGGTACCAGCAAACCTACGAGCACGACCACCATCGAGCTGCACTTGGCTTATCGACACAAACGAAAAGGCAGTAGCATTGAATTGGGACGTCTAGGGCGTTATTACACGTCTAGCAAAGTTAATCTTCCGCGTTAAGCGTAGAAGTTTATATTTATATTTGTTGAGGGTAAGTTCCTGACTGCCGTCCTATACAGGCGTTATCCCTTAGATTATCGTTAGGATGAGGAATTGGTGTATGGTCTATTTAAATCAAAAGATCTGAAGCTCCCCTTGAACTGATGTGAATATATTGTTACAACCACGGTCTTACATACAGGTCTTGAAACTTGGGTGGTGGGGGTACACCGCTTAAAATAATGAAAAAAGTTTCCCGTCGTGGCCACTAGTGGCGTGACCGCTAAAGTAAGGTTGTGCGAGACAGAATGGTTCTGTCATCTCTTTCTAACCTTCATAACCGTATTGCTTGTTTAAATAACATATTTTTAAAATGTACGCGAGGATTGGACTACATTTGATGGAAAATGGTTATTTCACTAGGTTATCTCGAAAATAAAAAGGTTCTGTTCGACTCAAGTGAACCTCCATCCAAGATACTTGCAAGATGAATGTTAATCATTTTCACAACCTTTCAGATGAAATAATGTTTGCTCTAGTGGAATTATGCACGATTCATGACTGTAATACTTTGGGTTTGAACCCGGCTTATTTTTTTCCTTCATATTCCAGTATTGGTTTTAAATAAAGGTAAGTATGAATATAATGCTACAATAAATGTTGTATTTATATTATTTCCTATTGATATATTAGCTCGATCGCGAAAACGAGTATCAACAGTGATGTTTTACTTGTTTTTTCTTTTTCAGGTATCCTGACTTACAAGGAAACTTTGGTAGGTATCCGCCTCCGATTTTTTTGCGTTTCACATATGTTGTAGTACTCGAAAAACGAAGCGACACGTGTTTTCTCTTATCGGCTCAAACTGAATTTTTGGGGGTGAAAACCACCCCCGAAAATTAGGGTACTAAAAATCCATTTAATTATTTCACATATAAAAACGGAATCTTTCACAATGAAACCAATTGGAAAAATTTCCTCACAATGAAAGATGAAAAATGTGATTTTCTCAAAATTGTCGAATGACTTTTAGGGGGGTAAACTACCCCAAAATTGTTTTCCGTTATATAAAAAATTGCCAAATAGATATCCGCAAATTTATCTCGTCCAGAAGTAGTATTCTGTAACGCTGCAAAGGAGTTTTTGTTTCAAAATGTTTCTTTAGTAATTCCGCGAACTTCTTGTCAAAACCACATTTTAAATCAATTTGAGAAAAATAGCTGCGGATTGTCCTCGAGTACGGTAACGGCAGTATGTTGTTTTTTCATAGAAACTCGTAAGTTCTCTTTGAGGGAATGTTCATTAACATGCAAAACATCATCCACTCCTCGGCGTAGCGACGCCGTCGTAGCGTAGCGACGCCGGCGTAGCGAGTGGCGGGAAGGTTGTACTCTTCCAGTAAATGATAATAGTATCTGCTTATATACACGGTGTTCCGAAATTGCCTGATCAACGGGAAGTTGCCTTTTCTGCTGGCAACTTCTATAATTTCTCTCAGCGCCAACTTTTGAGCTTGTGAAACATTCAATTCTGAACAATTCTTTTCAAACGTTTCGCCTTCAATGTGTGCTACTTCCTCTCTTAATTCTTGCAATTCTATTATTAAAGAGTTAGCATTTCTCTCAGCTTTTTGTCTATTTCGTCGTTCTAGAGCAGTTCGTTTTAAGAAAGCTGATACTTTACGATGATCGAACGCATTTGATCCTTTCCGATGGATCCGTTTCACCGTTGGGCGAGTCTTTTGACTTTTTATCCACTGACTACTTATCTCACGCATCTTTTTCGTTTGGAAATGAGAGTGCAACCACCTTGTCACCAATGTTGAACGCAATTCGCGAATGCATTTTCTATCGGAAAATCCGTGTTGTTAACACCGAGACCGGCGCAAATCCTCATATGCTAAAAGACATGCAACGTATTCCGAAGAGATATAGCCTCTCCCAAAGTCTGCTCGAGAATTGTTAATTGTGTTTGAACACGACGTCCGTAAACGCAATATTTCAGATTTTGGTCTGCATTGAGAACTACGCATTTTTCTACTATTGGAACCTGTTTCGCCGTTTTCAAACTTCGTCACTTTGTACTGAAATTCAAGGCTTTGTCCCTTTTCCACATTTAACTCGCCGACGATCCAACAACTTGGTATTATGGTAGAATACTGCTGATAGTCCGCAGTACTGCTACTCGCCTTCTGAATCTCTATAAGTATAACAATAAATAAAATTGAAAAATAAAATTAATAAATAACCCATGCGCACCTCTTAAAATTTCGGGTATCAAGAGACTCGGTCGAGTCTCGTGCCAAGTACAGGCAACCCGCCGTACAGGGAACGGCCCGCCGAGACTCTTTATTCGAAACATCTCTTGTATCTGTGTTTTGACTCAAATATCTTATGAACGGCTATATGTGAGAAAAAGGTATTGATACATTCACTATAGGAATCGAGGATTCTGAATCGATTGCCACCAAGTTCAATACGATTAGTGTATGAGATCAGGGCGTATTCCGTGGCGAACGAGATGACTTTATTTCAGGTCCTTCGTCGTCGTCGTCGTCGTCTTTGCACGTCCATCTACTTATTACACGACAGATGGCGCTGACTGCTTTGCCTTCTTTTTCTATTTGTACTCTGGATGGTGTTGGTAATTTACGAATGCATAACACAATCAAATACATTTTGTACATGAAGCTACCGTTCACACCGAATTTTTAATTAATATAAGGCTACTTTCACAATAGTATTTACTATAGAATTATTAGGGCTTTAATAGCATTCATGTGGAGCGTGTGTGTATGGGTAGACGAGTAATCGCACCGGCTGACGAGCAACCTATTTTGCAAGATCCTAAAAAAAAAGAAAGTGGTAGGTATAGCAGTTTTAAGCTAGTACACGTTTTTATTTGATTAAAAAAAAAAAAGTATTGCTTATCTCTCACTTCTCACACTTATTTCTAGATATTGACCAGCAGCATCAACACCATCACCACCACTAGCTAGCTGCCAGCCGATCCTGCTACTGAAACAGTAAGTGTGATAATTTTAGGACGACGCATTTATTAAACATTTTTTTATTTAAAACATTATCACATTTTTAATACACAGAAGAAATGGTCCCACGCGCGGCTGCGGAGAGGAACGAGGAGGGTGTGAGTGGGGACCGGGGCACACCATCGCCCAGGTCCGACGACTTTTTTTTCGAGGCCCTACATAACGGTCTGTGCCTCCACGGATACATTTATGCGCACCGCTGGGAGGAGCTGTGCATCGGGTGCGTGCTCACCCTACCGGCGACTGAGCATAGTTTATACACGCCCCATAGTATCCACTACCTCCTGCTGGACACAGCGATGGAGTTTAACGTAGGGCGGCGTATAACCTGTACACAGAGCGTCTTTCGTGAGCACGCGCTCGGTGCATGCTCAGGGTGTCTCATGTTTTACATGCGGCATAGGGACTCCCTGGTGCGATATGGATACGGGGAGGTTGTACTCCTCGAGTAAATGATAATAGTATCTGTTTATATACAGGGTGTTCCGAAATTACCTGACCAACGGGGTATGGCGGTGTTCGGGAGACACCACTGATCACGAAAATGACTTTCTTTTTCTCCGGAAGGTCATAGTTTATAAATGGGAGCAGGTCAAAGTTGACTCATCAAAACGAGGTGTCAAGAAAACCGTAGGCACCTACGAATTCTAAATTTTCTTCCCTCGCTTTTGTTTCTCGGTGGCTTTGGATAGGATGACGTCAGCCGAAGACATGCCTATTGGAAGTCACTCGCTGAGAACAGAAGTTCTCAATTGAACAGTCAAGCATTAATTAAAAACTGCAATATTCTATGATAATGGCATTTGACTTACACAGATATCTCTGTGACGTCTTACGTAGATTATCGTGATCTCGCTTTTCTTCCATTGATCTCTAGCGCTTCGTGCTACATCCCGTTGACGAATCGCAATAAAATTCTAATGCAATTGAGTACTTTTCATAATTTAAAAAGCATATTCCTTAAGAGTTTATATTCCCGCTTTTTTTCTCATATATGTGATTCTCCCGAATCGCGCCACGAAAATTAATAAATTTTCTTTTCCACTCAACCTAGGCTCCGCACGACAATCCACTAGCGAAATTCCGTCTGCGACATTACTCTTAAGTTTTCCGTCTGTGAACGTCTACTATCGTCCTTGATGTTAGTTCCGATTACGTTTTCTAAGACTAATTATTCTTTTGCTTTTGTTACGATATACGCAATCTCTACTCTCGAGTCTCTCGACAACGACATAAGAGCATGAGGACAGGACTGCCACATTGGAGATTTTGGAGGATTTTACGGCGATTCCGTTTGGCTGTTGATGCCGCTTTTGAGATTTTTGACGTAAAGGACAACCTTGGAGGGACCAGCACGCCGCTCCCACCGACCAAAAGATGCCCGCCGGTTCCGTCGACCTGGATGTTGCCGGGATCCTGCTGCTGCCACGACGTCAACGAAGTCCTGGAGCACCCGGGAGGGGACTTCGCCGTTTCCGTTGGCCGGCGAGGGCTGCCCTCTGGACCTATCCGCCGCCGATACGGCCGGCAGGGAGATGAGGCTTTCCTCCCTGGCCCGCCTAAGGCCTGCCGACCACTCACGTCAGCGCCTCCGTCCGGCCGAGAAGCCGCCGACATTCCTTACTCGCTAGGCCCAGTGTACTTCGAGGGCCGTGCCGTCAGGATCGCCGTTCGTCTCCGCTCGGCCGTTTTCGCCGCTTCGCGTCGACGCTCGGGAGAGCTCGGCTACAACGAAGTCCTGGAGCACCCGGGAGGGGACTTCGCCGTTTCCGTTGGCCGGCGAGGGCTGCCCTCTGGACCTATCCGCCGCCGATACGGCCGGCAGGGAGATGAGGCTTTCCTCCCTGGCCCGCCTAAGGCCTGCCGACCACTCACGTCAGCGCCTCCGTCCGGCCGAGAAGCCGCCGACATTCCTTACTCGCTAGGCCCAGTGTACTTCGAGGGCCGTGCCGTCAGGATCGCCGTTCGTCTCCGCTCGGCCGTTTTCGCCGCTTCGCGTCGACGCTCGGGTGAGCTCGGCTACACTCGTCAACGTTCGTCCCGTTCCGGTGCCGTCCCGCCTCACCTGTGCCCGCTTGCCAACGATCGTCGATCGATAATTCATTGTCGTGCGATGTTTGAGGGAGCAGCCACGTGCTAACGATATTGCGAACGCGATCAGAGAGAGCTAGCATTGATTGATTGATTGATTGATTGATTGATTGATTGATTGATTGATTGATTGATTGATTGATTGATTGATTGATTGATTGATTGATTGATTGATTGATTGATTGATTGATTGATTGATTGATTGATTGATTGATTGATTGATTGATTGATTGATTGATTGATTGATTGATTGATTGATTGATTGATTGATTGATTGATTGATTGATTGATTGATTGATTGATTGATTGATTGATTGATTGATTGATTGATTGATTGATTGATTGATTGATTGATTGATTGATTGATTGATTGATTGATTGATTGATTGATTGATTGATTGATTGATTGATTGATTGATTGATTGATTGATTGATTGATTGATTGATTGATTGATTGATTGATTGATTGATTGATTGATTGATTGATTGATTGATTGATTGATTGATTGATTGATTGATTGATTGATTGATTGATTGATTGATTGATTGATTGATTGATTGATTGATTGATTGATTGATTGATTGATTGATTGATTGATTGATTGATTGATTGATTGATTGATTGATTGATTGATTGATTGATTGATTGATTGATTGATTGATTGATTGATTGATTGATTGATTGATTGATTGATTGATTGATTGATTGATTGATTGATTGATTGATTGATTGATTGATTGATTGATTGATTGATTGATTGATTGATTGATTGATTGATTGATTGATTGATTGATTGATTGATTGATTGATTGATTGATTGATTGATTGATTGATTGATTGATTGATTGATTGATTGATTGATTGATTGATTGATTGATTGATTGATTGATTGATTGATTGATTGATTGATTGATTGATTGATTGATTGATTGATTGATTGATTGATTGATTGATTTTACTTTATTGGATCGTGGGGTAGTACCCCGTCTGAACAATAGAATACAAAATTGAAATATAATGTACTTAAAAACTAAGACTTAAAGCTACAAAATTGAAATATAATGTACTTAAAAACTAAGACTTAAAGCTAGTGCAAAAGCGGACGAATTTGAAATAAAATAAAAATTTGTAAAACGCAAAAATTTAAGCAAAAACAGAGTAAATACTTAAAACTACAAAAATACATACAGCCGCATTATAGGCGAAATAACTAAAATTACTACTAAAATTACTCTTATGACTATAAGCTTAGCACACAATAAAGTAAATAAAAATAAAATAAGATATCAAGCTAATTATAAAGTTGTGTAAGTTGTAGCTGTGTAGAGGGGCTAAAGAGGTGAGGAGGTGCGATCGCAGGAGAAAGGCAGATAGACAAGAGCAGAAAGGTGAAAAAGGCTACAACTTAGAGATTACGTGACGAAATTGCAGAATGTCGTCGTGTGTGACGAAAGTGTAGTGCAGATAACGGCCAGGTGCGTTTAGAAATTCAGTTGTTGAGGTGAAGGCAGCTGAATTAAACGGATAGGTAGGAGAAGGAACGTCGGCAATCTTGGAGAGATTCTTGAACCCGTTTATAGAGGCGTAAACACGCAATTGCTGGATTTCGAGTAGCGTGAAGAGAGATGATAGCCAATTTCTGAACTCTTGAAGACGTTCGATTTCGAAAATTGTCACGCTAAGCTGGTTAAGAATGTCCATACCACGCACTGAGAACAAATTCTTCCAAGCTTCCGTTCTGGGAGCCGGGTAGCCGCAAGCCATGGGCCTATTTCTGGCTGAACGCTGGGCAACTACGTTGCTGTGCAGCCTCGATAGCCTACTCACGAGATAGCTTGGTTCGCTATGCCAAGTCACCTTGAACATGAGAGTTGCAAGTGCGATGAGTCTCTGAGAGGAAATGGAGCTCCAGTTCAGCTGTAGACGTTGGAAAGAGATATGCGTGGTGATGTCGTCAGTTGGAATGAAAGGGATAAACCCCTTAACAAAGCGGACACAGGCATTCTATGCCACTTGTAGATTAGCGATGTCTTGTCAAGGTCGAGAAAAACTGAAGATGCATATTTGAGATGCAGGAAGACGAGTGACTGAACTAAATTAATCTTCAGCTTTAACGAGAGTGACTTACGATGAAATTTGAGAGAGCCAAGCGCAGCGTAGGCTTTTTTCACAGTAAATGTGATGTGCTCTTTCCAGTCAAGGGTGGAAGACAGGTGAACTCCGAGACTTTTTACAACGTTAGAGTAAGGGATGGGTATGCCGTTGATGCAGACCCGAGGGAGGCTATCAAGAGGTAGTGAGGAGATATAGCTCTCGCTGCCGAGGATTATGACCTTTGTTTTCGCTTCATTAATCAAGAGGCCGTGGCTGACTGCCCAGACTGCAACTGCTTGAGCGTCCTGTTGAAACCTGCGAATGCCCTGTTCAATATCGCGAGGAAAACAATGTACATAAATCTGTGTATCGTCGGCATAGATCATGTGATTTGCAAATTTTAGGACTTTCGGCAGGTCATTTATGTACATAGCGAAAAGTAGGGGACCGAGAACGCCCCCTTGCGGGACACCTGAAGCAGCACGAAGCCATTGCGAAATAGAGCCACCCTCATCAACGACCGCCTGCACGCGATCAACGAGGTACGAGAAAAACCATTTTAGCGAGTCGTTGTGAAGGTTGAACTCGCGTAACTTGGCCAGAAGTTTGTCATGCGGAATGCAGTCAAAGGCCTTCGAGAAGTCGAACAGGACGAGAATGGTCACCTGTCGGTTGTCGATCGCGTAACGTACATCGTCTAAAAGGCCTAGAAGAGCTGTCTCCGTTGAATGGCGACGCCGAAAGCCTGCCTGGCGAGGATCGAGTAAGTCGTGGGTGTTGATGTATGATAGGAGTTGCCTGTGGACCAGTCTCTCAAGAAGCTTCGACTGCTCGCAGAGTTGAGCAATAGGCCTGGTATCGGATGGAGATGCCGGGGGATGCGTTTTTGAGAGAGGACGAAGCAGGGTCTTTTTCCAGGATGAGGGAAAATGAGCCGCAGTGATGGAGAGGTTAAAGAGGGACGTAAGATGAGGGAGGATGGGTTGTTGAGTAAGTGACAGCATCTTGAGAGATAGGCCATCGGTGCCTGTGCTTTTAGAGGTGGCAGCCCTCAAAACCTCGGCAACTTCCATCTCTGAGAACAGTTGAAAAATGAAGGGTGGGAAGTCGAAATTTCTGGAGAGCGGGGTAGAACAAACGGCGTGAAAAGAGGCGTTGGAGAGAGGTGCTGATCTGTTCACAATGGAGGCGTAGTGGGAATTGAGAGAGTGAAGAGAGAAGAAGGAGAGAGGCGAGGAAGGAGGAGGTTTCGAGATGCCGATCTCGCGGAAAGCACGCCATTTACCTCGTGCACCCTGTGCAGCATTAATTTTATTAGCGATGAAGCTTTTCTTAGCCGTATCGATGGCATTTGTGATCTCGTTGCGCAGATTTTTATAGTGGGCAATGACTATTGGACAAGCCGTCGTTTTGGCCCGCCGATAGGCGGCGTCTCTTGCTCTCATTCTAAGGCGGATGTCGAGAGATATCCACGGGTTTGCCTGAGGTGGTAAGACAAGCTTGCGGAGCGGTGTGAGGGTATCGAACGTCTGCAGGATTAGAGAGGAGAGCGCTTTCTAGACATCCTCCACATGCAAGCATGTGTTTTGCGAGACTGAGGTTGGGTCTGTAGCTGGGACCAAGGCATCTGATGGCGCGCTATTGAGCACAGAGGGAGCAGAGAGAGAGTTTAAGAGATGCGCGTTGAGAGAAGCTTGATCGGCCGAGTCCAGACAGCGGGAGAAAACGATTTTCTTATTTGCTCTCGAAGTGTTACCCGACGGGATGTCGAGTTCTATCAGATCATGGTGAGCAATAAAGGGCGATTCCGATTGTCGAAAAGCTGATATTTCGAGGTCCTCGTTGACAATGAAGAGATCGAGAGTGGTATGAGAGAGGACACCATTCATGAGTTTATGATGCGTAGGTACGTGAGAGACAAATTTTAACCCACTTGATTTAACCAGCGATGTAAGGGTTTTGGTCTCGTCTTGTGTCGGGGACGACAGATCCGCGTTAAAGTCGCCTGTGATGATGACCTTAGTGTATAGACGTAAGAAGGTCGAAAGGATGTTGAAAAAGTAGAAAGGAGAGGCTGCGGTGGGACGTCTATAAACAACAGCGAATAGATATTTTTCATTTTTACCATTTAATTCTGCAATTATAAACTCGGGCGTGTTATCGAAGAGCGGATCTGATTTCACTAGAATTTTTACAAAAATTTCAGATCTGGTGTATAAGCCCACTCCGCCGCCTTCTTTACCTTTCCTATCAAATCTATTAAAATTGTAACCATTTATCATTATATGCGAGATAGTGGGAGCGCCGTCTAGAAACGTCTCGGTTACGGCAATAACATCATAGTTTTTTTATAAGGCTTGGTCGCGAAGTAACGTGAAGTGCCATGGAGTGGAAAGGCGGTTTATGTTGATGTGAGCAAATTTGAAGGACGGAGGAGTTTGCAGAGATTTTGAAGGTTGCTGTTGTCTAGATGGCTGGCATCAGGAGATGGCGAGGTGGGTTGTAAGGTTCTGAGGGGTGAGATTTTGGGCTGAATTAGGAGCTGTGAGAGTAGACGTGGATTGAGTGATTTGAAAATTATTGAGGAAAGGATCGGAAGAAACTGAGGCAGCAGTAACAGGTGGTGCGGATTGCGTTTCGAGGCCATTTTGCGGTAAAGCAGCAGTCTAGCCGGATTTGGCTGAAGTTTTGAGAGATCATTAGCGGTGGCTATGGGAATTAATTCCGCCTGAGCGTTTTGTCTCACAAAAATCCGTAGATTTTTAACCAATGGCCGGAGATAGCCGAGATTCTCGCAAACCGCACGCGCCTTCACCAACAGATCGTGAACTGGTTTTGGCCACAGAGGGCGGACAAAAACCTTGGTATTTCCGCCGACATTGAAGATCTTGGCCGCTGTGGTGTTGGATAGGCGAGCCGAGTTCATTATGATGCGATCACGGACCACTGGGATGCCGACGGAGAAGACAAACGATTTTGTGGCCGGAGCCGCGGTGATAGGGGGCTGGTTACCAGGTTGTTGAGTTTGGTTGTTCCTAGAATTTGAGGGTGCCCAGTCGCGGATTTGCAGGACGCTGGGGAGATCGTGCCCCTGTCCGAAACCTAAAAATACCATGATGCGCTTAGCTGCTTCTACATAAGTACCCTTGAAATCTGTTGGAAGGCCGTGAACGAGAAATTCAGCTTCGTCCGTAATAGCAAAGTGCTTGTCCCGTACAAGCGTAGCTACATTTAAATTATCGAACTTTTCACACGCGTTTTTTGCGTTTCATCTTTAGCGCTTTTCTCAAAAGCCTGAAACCAAGGCGGTGGTACTTCAGACATAGTGGCGGCCGAGTGTGAAGTAGAAGCTGTAGGTGAGAAAGAGAAAGTGCGGCTGGCGTTTGATGGCGAGGCGGGACTAGACGAAAAAGTGGTGTAGTGAAAGTCAGAGGGAGAGGGGAGAGAAGCGCGGCGTTGCTTAGGTGACGGCGCTTTGAGCTGAGTGGGGGAGGCTTGACGCTTCTTTGAAGCCTGGGTGGTGGAGATAAGCGTGGTATCTAGAAGCGTTTGAGAGAGAGAGAGAGAGAGACCGAGGAATATTGCCTTGAGGGCCTATTGGACCAAGCATTACGCTTTAATTTCCTATTTTTGTGGTGAGATCTTTCGCTTTCCTTAAAATGTTTTGATTTTTGTGCATGGAAGATTATCGAAACGTGCACGACTAAACCATCCGTTTAGCCGGTGACGAATTTTCCTTGCCGTTATCGGGCGAACGTCTTTCCGCCTAGTATCATATAAAGAACGATAGTGCCGTTATTATTTATATTTTTGAGTTTCCAATTTTGCGCTTTTCTTGTATAATTTGGTGTTTGCTATTCTGTTGTAATTAACGAACTTTCTGAAATCTTCGCATATTGCACACGTGAGAATCTGCCTGCCCGAGCGTTTGACTACCTGTAGGTAGTGCTACAGCCAGATTCTCGCGCGACCGATTATATTATTGTGCCGATTATTATAAGATATCGTTTACCGACAAATATATGTTCTCTTTTCTGTAAAATCATTGTGAGACTTCCGAACCCTAAGTTTGGTTAAATTTAGTGGCGAGCCCACGCTGTCTTTATTTTGCATAATCTTATGTTCCTCTTTGGAATTGAAATACGTTAAACCGAATTCTCTTCTTGGTTTTTGCTAAACTCTCGTTGACTTTGCTGAAGCGTAATTTCGAATTTAATATTCCTATTTTTGTATACGATATCTTCCGTTCTTATTTCTGTGATTTCTTGCTGGTGTGCCGTATCTGATTATCGTTGCCGAACATTATTGTAATTTCGGCTTTATATTCTCACAGTGGAACATTTGTGAATTTTGCGTATCGCACACGTCCGTCCGACGTCGCGCGCCAGCCGCCCTTCGAGGCGACCTTGCTTGTTGACGTTCCTCGACGTCGCGCCTTCGGCCGATTTCGAAAATGTACTACCCGTTCCTAGAACGTCGTTCCGCTGCAACGATAATGAAATACTCGTTATAATATTCTATATTTTTCAGACTGTGATATTTTCTTCTGTGCCATATCCTGTATTAATTTATTATGATATTTCTATTTATTGTGCCACTTTTCGTGTCAGCGATTTTCGAACTGGTGTTAGCGAACTCGCGTATATTATCCTTTGTCGGGTCCCTTCGTGGTTATAATTTCTTTTGCGTGACTCTTTTGTATTACTGTTGTCGACCTCGGTTATAATTTCGCGCGTGCGAGAATTGGAACCGCGCAGATCGTTCCGCTGCCGTTCCTCTGCCGTTCGTTGCGTTCCGGTTTTTGTTGTTATCGTTATTTGGTTATTTTATTTCAAAACGAATTGTTAGTTTATTTCGAGTAATTCAGTTATTCCGAGTGCATTATTTTCCGTGCCTACCGTTTCTGGAAATATCGAGCCCGCGTGCCCGCGTCTTATTCACGTGTGCACTCACGCGTAGCGCCGTCGGCCGTGAGTGTCCGATAAGGATACTGCGTCTATAATTTCCGAAATTCTATTTGGTAATTAGTAGTATAAGTTTTGGGGGTTCTGGATATAGATTCCTGCACCGATATAATACCGACACTCCAGAGCCTTCGAAGGTGGGTGTCCGTGCTAAGTTGCCGTCGTGAGCTCTACGATTTCTGAAAGTGACGTCATCAGGACCCTCGATTCCAAGAATTTTTGCTCGATTCCGGGAATTTTGCGTCACATTCCGCGAATGTTGCGCTCGATTCTAGGAATTACACACGATCGAGAACGTTCTGTTTGACCTTGATTCGAGGTTGTATTGCCAGAAGAGTCTCCCGCGGCGTTATCACGATTTGGTCGTGCAGAATTTTCATTCATTCCGAATAATGTGTTGTTGTTATCGAAAGTGATACGGTCGCGTCTTTCAGGTAGATCCGCGCTCCGTACCCATTCGTGGTACCGATCTCGTCGAAACTGTTCTATCGCCCTCATGGCTCGTTCTCGTTCTCCTTTATTCCCATGCGAATGCCTAATTTTTAGGTTAAGTTTCACAGATGCTGCTTTAAAGGATTGTCGTTGCAAACTAATTTTATGATGTAGTTGCGTCGTTACTTGTAACTGAATATTCTAGAAAATGCGTATCGATTTCTTGGAAGAAGCATATAAACTTTTGAAGAAATTGAATAATGGATGAAATTTGGCATTGAAAATATTAGACTTTTGAATAAAATTTTGAGAAAGGTTACTCTTACGATACACGGTGGTCTATCTACTTTCATCGAATTACCGAAGAACGTGCAAAGTAAGAAAGCAGTCGTGAACATTAGAAACAACGATCCGTACTGTTTCCTCTGGTCCATGACCGCAGCTTTTCATCCAGTTAAAAAGAATGTAAGCGTTATCGGTTCGTACCGCCACTTCAATTCAGTGCTAAGGTATGAAGGTTTAAATTTTCCCATTGGCTCGAAATTTCGAAATTCGAGAAGATGAATGATCTGGTAATTAACGTTTACGGTATAGAGTATGATAGTGGTCATGAGATAGTACCAATTTATCTAAGTCAGCAAAAATCAAACAAGGAAGCGATTCATTTACTCATGTTGGAAACAAAAATTTATTCGAATGGAGATGACGTGGACATGGAAGATGGTAGTGTTTATCACTTTACTTGGATTCGAAATCTATCCCGTTTCCTGAAATCACAAATTACAAAACATAATACCATTATACACATTATACTAAACTCTGTGATCGATGTCTATGCCACTTTACAACAGTAAACTCTTTCGAAAAACATAGACTTGATTGTGCAAATATAAATAAATGCAGAGTCATATTACCGGATGAAAAAGATAAAATTATGAAATTTAAAAATTATAAGTATAAAGAACCTGTTCCGTTTGCCGTTTATGCGGACATCGAGTGTATGTTAGAGCCAATTGCGGATAAGTCTAATTCGTTAAACACAACTCTCTATCAAAGACACGTTCCGCACAGTATAGCGTACTATTTACAATGTAACTTTGATGACTCTGTCTCTAAATTTAGAGCTTATCGTGGAAAATATTGCGTGGAAAGGTTTATGAATCAATAACAGGAATTACCTCAAGTTGTAGAGTTTTACCTAAAACGTATCGTACCAATGGAATCTCTAAATTTCAAACAAAGAAATGAATTTTACTCGGCCAAGATTTGTCATATTTGTGAAAAACCGTTTACACCTCAGGATGCTAAGCATCGTGATCATTGTCATTTTAATGGCAAATATCGCGGTGCTGCGCATCAGGGGTGTAATTTGAACTATAAGA
>NW_014334169.1:0-3236 GCF_000341935.2 Cephus cinctus | reverse complement strand
GTAAATGAAACGACCGAGAACAGTTCAAAGAGAAATTTTGAAATATCATGGATAAATATCTATAATAAATTTAATTTGATATTAAACGAACATCCTGGCTGAGTCAATAACCTGTCAAGATATAACGCCGCTGGTGATGGGTTCGATCCCCCATGAAGAACTCTTATTTCATCTTCTTTTTTTTTCATTTTACTACAAAAATTGTTCAAGGTTCGTCTCTTTTAACCTTTTTAGGTTGCCCAAACTTTATTTTATTCTCTTTTGTTCGTCCACGTGGAGAAGGATGGCGCGAAAGTTCTTAACTGGTGTGCATCTTTATATTATTCTGCTTATATGTAAAGTAAGCGAAACGACAATAGTAAGCAGTTGAATAAACGATGAAATTCTGGAAATACAACTTCCGAAAAAAGTAAAACAAACAGATGTTTCTGGCGTCTGGCTAGTGCACCCGATTACAAATCGGGAGGTCTATGGTTCGAGATCCCTCTATGAAGAGCACTTTCTTTTTATAAAAAAAAATGTGCTTTTGCAAATGGGATTAACAGATTAAAGAGTATATCCAATTTATTTATTTATCTTATTACAATAAAGGCATAAAAAACGACAACCTGCGGGCTTCCACATCACCCAAGAGGTGCCGCAGTCGATGCGTTCCCATTATTTAACGTAGCGTGTCCCCAGTAGGCCTATACTACGATTGGCCTATACTATTTTTCAAGGTTCCTCTGTTTCAAATTTTCTCGGTTGCCCAAACTTTATTTTAAGTTTATATAAAATTTTTTCGCGCTGGAAGATGTCGTTCGTGAATACGACATGAGCCGCAGGAGGCCCGAGCATCGCGCACCTCCCGCAGCTAACGAGAGTATCCTCCCGGAATACGCCTATGACGAAAGACGTTATTCTAAACCGCGAACGAAAACAGCGGTTGACGAAGTGAATGCCGTCGTGCACGGACCGGAAACGAAGAAGAATAGTGCCAAGCCTAAGGCACCCGAAAGTGATCGACCGAAGGACCAACCCGCCGCGAAGAATACGGGGAACAAGTCCAGTTTCGGTTGGACGAAAACGAGATCGAAACCCTCGAATGACGTGACGGCCGTTAAAGATGATTCGTCGGATTCAGGTGCGAAACGTGCAACCCCGGACGGATTGCCAATTACGTGTTGGAATTGTCGCGGAAAAGGACATTACTATAGCGATTGTAAGAAAGATCGGAACGGTATCTTTTGCTATTGGTGCGGACTGCGGGGGGTGACAGTCAGTGAGTTTTCGCGGTGCAAAGATCGGCTCGCAAACCGTTCGGGAAACGCGAACGGACGGCAGTAACAGACGGTCCCCGGCTGCCTCCGATACGCGAGCGGACCAGAGTGTCCGTCATTCATAAGGAGGGCGAGCAAAGCGAGCCAACGCGTTCGAGCGTACCTCCACCCGAAGAGGTTACGAAAAATCGACCGAGCTTGTTGACGAGGGACCAGAATGAATTGACCCGTAGTGTTTCCCCATTCGACGCCCATTTGAAAATTTCGTTAGCACCCGCCAGCGTGACGGAAAAGTGTCGTAGTGGCGACCCCGAAGATTCAGATTCGGGAAGGGGCGAAAATTTCTCTGTCCTACCGTACCCCGAGATGTATTCGGAGGCGGAAGAAGCGAAGGGCACACGCCTCTCGGGAGAAGTTTCAGAGGGGGTTAGTACAGGAAGAAATTCGAAGCCTCAAGAAACTGGACGAACCGAAGATGACGCAATAGGAGTAATTCGGCGCGTTAGTGTGAGCCCGCCCGACCGCGAATCAGAATTGTGTCCGATAGCTCCGCGACGACGTGGTACGCGAATTGATTTACCGGTGAGAATAGGCGGAGATCTGGTACACGCGCTACTAGATGCAGGTGCACCGGCGTCGTGTATTCGAACGATTAAGAAGGAATGGATAACGGATTTAGGAATAATGTTGAACGAAGTCCAGGGAAAAACCGTCCCGATGGCCAACGGTGCGACAGCACGTGTAGGAGGTCACGCGATGATTCCTATGTCAATTCTGAACGAAACGCAAGTAGTATCTTGTCAAGTCATACCGGAGTTAATGAGCGAATTGATCTTAGGAATAGACGCGATACGAGATTTTGGAATCGGGGTAGACGGCCTTACCGAGCTATGGTGGACTGCCACGAGTAAAGAAACGATCCCGTGGGAAACGCGGGATGGCCTCGCCATTGATGAAGTCGCAGGACTTCGCAAAGTTACGATTGACAGACAATGGAACTGTTTTGGTGAATCGAACGAGAACGTCTCGCGAAAACGAACCGGGAAATGACGATGAGTAACCCGCGCTACGCGACGCAGGATGCAGTAAAGCTAATGAGTTTAGGAATGTGTGTTGTGCTGAATTTCCTTATGTGTCTGGTGATGGTCCACGATAAAGGAAAGGAACTGATTGAACTGCCGTGAGAGGGCCGAAGAGCTCGGCCGGAAGGTGGATTGACGTGCCTGGACTCGCGGTAGATTCGAGTCGTGCGACAGCAACATGACTGTCGAGAATCGCTCACAATCGTTTACCGCGTGAGTTCCCGTCTGGGGGAGGGCTGGTGTGACGTGGTGGATTTCACCCGTCTTGTCCTCGGAGGAAAATCACGCCGAAACGCGATACGGGCCTACAATGCCATTACAAAGTTCAGGCAGGATTCACCGACCGCAAGGGCCTAATTAAAATTACGATAGATTATTTTATTATTTTTCTTTTGTTTGGCCTGTATTCTGCCGGAGTTCGAATAGGTGCCCGCCACGCCGTGCCCGTGAAGACGCGGAGAAGGAGAGAGGGTATAACTATTCGTTTTATTAATATGAAATAAATAAATAAATTTTCAAAATTCTCTTAACAATATAAGCAAACTATTTAATTTTTTCTATTCTCAAACCAAATCATGTATGTATTATCGGGCAAGTGATGATATGAACTGAAATCACGATCTAGTTACATCTAATTGTACATTAACTTAAATGAATTAATAATATGAGTCCAGCATTTTAACAATCACATATATAAAAGTTTCATTCTACGTTTTAAAATACGCTCTTAAGTTAGTTTCTATAATAATACTTATATATATACCTATTATTGATCTAGCCGATGATTTCGATGGAGATGATTGGTAGTTACGTTTTGCTGAATTGTAGTTGATTCTTTGTTGATTCGGAGTTTATGCTTGGTTCCTACGGTGTGGTCTATTCGAATTGTCGCCGT
>NW_014334168.1:1153-1802 GCF_000341935.2 Cephus cinctus | reverse complement strand
CTTTCTCGATTAAAATAATTCCGAATTCAATTTAAAATCCCATTTTCGATATTTCAATGGGTAAATCTTATTAAAGAATTCACATTAGTTCGAATTTTCACCGATAAGAGGGCAGCACCTCCTGGGCATGATAAGTGGCGCCATCTCTGAGAGAACCAGGTTAGATTGCGATAGGGCGACTTTCAAAAAATTCCTTTACTTTTCGGAACTTATGAATATTAAAAATTTGCATTAGTTCGAATTTTTGCCGATAAGAGGGCAGCACCTCCTGGGCATGATAAGTGGCGCCATCTCTGAGAGAACGAGTGAACTTTCTCAATTAAAATAATTCCGAATTCAATTTAAAATCCTATTTTCGAAATTTCAATGGGTAAATCTTATTAAAGAATTCACATTAGTTCGAATTTTCGCCGCTAAGAGGGCAGCACCTCCTGGGACTACAAATCAAACTGCGATAGGGCACTTTCAAAAAATCCCTTTCCTTTTTGCAACTTGCAGATGGAACGAAAGTAATGGAAGTGAAAATGCAGCATAGCCGAAAAGGGGTATAGAAGCATAAGGTTGGAGGATAAGGAAAAGGATGCTGTTAGGACGGAGGAATGTAAGAAAGAGACAGAACTCATTCGTACTTTGGGATATTCGCATAGGG
>NW_014334168.1:0-539 GCF_000341935.2 Cephus cinctus | reverse complement strand
AAGATAATTTATTCGACAAATGCAATAATGATACAGTATACGTATGCAGTGTATGGCATGCGAAAGATTAACAATAACAGTACCATTAGAGATATACACTATATATATCACTACAATATAATATACGTGTTGTGTGCTACCACTTTAAACTTTTCTTTTTCCAAAAAACATTTTAAAAATTTAGTTTCTAAGGATATATTAGGAGGAGACTGATGGTGACATAGGAAGGAATAGGAGAATCGAAAAATGTATAAGTGTTACAAGATAATTTATTCGACAAATGCAATAATGATACAGTATACGTATGCAGTGTATGGCATGCGAAAGATTAACAATAACAGTACCATTAGAGATATACACTATATATATCACTACAATATAATATACGTGTTGTGTGCTACCACTTTAAACTTTTCTTTTTCCAAAAAACATTTTAAAAACTTCGTTTTTAAGAATATACTAGGAGGAGAGTGATGGAGACATAGGAAGAAATAGGAAATTCGAAAATAGAGTAGAAACGTTTGGTGGCAGCAGACAGG
>NW_014334167.1:864-5613 GCF_000341935.2 Cephus cinctus | reverse complement strand
CCAGTCGGTCCCAGTCTGTCCCAGACTGTCCCTGAGTGTCCCAGACAGTAGCAGAATGTTGCAATAAACTACCAGTCGGTCCCAGTCTGTCTCAGACTTTCCTCTATTGTTCCAGAATTATCCGAGTCGGTACCAGGCTGTCCCAGAGAGTCACAGGCTGTTCCAAAAATATCCCAGTCGGTCCCAGACGGTCCCAGACCGTCCCAGACAGTCCCAGGCTGATCCAAAAATATCCCAGTCGGTCCCAGTCTGTCCCAGACTGTCCTAGATTGTTCCAGAAATATCCCAGTCGGTCCCAGTCTGTCCCAGACTGTCCTAGATTGTTCCAGAAATATCCCAGTCGGTCCCAGTCTGTCCCAGACTGTCCTAGATTGTTCCAGAAATATCCCAGTCGGTCCCAGTCTGTCCCAGACTGTCCTAGATTGTTCCAGAAATATCCCAGTCGGTCCCAGTCTGTCCCAGACTGTCCTAGATTGTTCCAGAAATATCCCAGTCGGTCCCAGTCTGTCCCAGACTGTCCTAGATTGTTCCAGAAATATCCCAGTCGGTCCCAGTCTGTCCCAGACTGTCCTAGATTGTTCCAGAAATATCCCAGTCGGTCCCAGTCTGTCCCAGACTGTCCTAGATTGTTCCAGAAATATCCCAGTCGGTCCCAGTCTGTCCCAGACTGTCCTAGATTGTTCCAGAAATATCCCAGTCGGTCCCAGTCTGTCCCAGACTGTCCTAGATTGTTCCAGAAATATCCCAGTCGGTCCCAGTCTGTCCCAGACTGTCCTAGATTGTTCCAGAAATATCCCAGTCGGTCCCAGTCTGTCCCAGACTGTCCTAGATTGTTCCAGAAATATCCCAGTCGGTCCCAGTCTGTCCCAGACTGTCCTAGATTGTTCCAGAAATATCCCAGTCGGTCCCAGTCTGTCCCAGACTGTCCTAGATTGTTCCAGAAATATCCCAGTCGGTCCCAGTCTGTCCCAGACTGTCCTAGATTGTTCCAGAAATATCCCAGTCGGTCCCAGTCTGTCCCAGACTGTCCTAGATTGTTCCAGAAATATCCCAGTCGGTCCCAGTCTGTCCCAGACTGTCCTAGATTGTTCCAGAAATATCCCAGTCGGTCCCAGTCTGTCCCAGACTGTCCTAGATTGTTCCAGAAATATCCCAGTCGGTCCCAGTCTGTCCCAGACTGTCCTAGATTGTTCCAGAAATATCCCAGTCGGTCCCAGTCTGTCCCAGACTGTCCTAGATTGTTCCAGAAATATCCCAGTCGGTCCCAGTCTGTCCCAGACTGTCCTAGATTGTTCCAGAAATATCCCAGTCGGTCCCAGTCTGTCCCAGACTGTCCTAGATTGTTCCAGAAATATCCCAGTCGGTCCCAGTCTGTCCCAGACTGTCCTAGATTGTTCCAGAAATATCCCAGTCGGTCCCAGTCTGTCCCAGACTGTCCTAGATTGTTCCAGAAATATCCCAGTCGGTCCCAGTCTGTCCCAGACTGTCCTAGATTGTTCCAGAAATATCCCAGTCGGTCCCAGTCTGTCCCAGACTGTCCTAGATTGTTCCAGAAATATCCCAGTCGGTCCCAGTCTGTCCCAGACTGTCCTAGATTGTTCCAGAAATATCCCAGTCGGTCCCAGTCTGTCCCAGACTGTCCTAGATTGTTCCAGAAATATCCCAGTCGGTCCCAGTCTGTCCCAGACTGTCCTAGATTGTTCCAGAAATATCCCAGTCGGTCCCAGTCTGTCCCAGACTGTCCTAGATTGTTCCAGAAATATCCCAGTCGGTCCCAGTCTGTCCCAGACTGTCCTAGATTGTTCCAGAAATATCCCAGTCGGTCCCAGTCTGTCCCAGACTGTCCTAGATTGTTCCAGAAATATCCCAGTCGGTCCCAGTCTGTCCCAGACTGTCCTAGATTGTTCCAGAAATATCCCAGTCGGTCCCAGTCTGTCCCAGACTGTCCTAGATTGTTCCAGAAATATCCCAGTCGGTCCCAGTCTGTCCCAGACTGTCCTAGATTGTTCCAGAAATATCCCAGTCGGTCCCAGTCTGTCCCAGACTGTCCTAGATTGTTCCAGAAATATCCCAGTCGGTCCCAGTCTGTCCCAGACTGTCCTAGATTGTTCCAGAAATATCCCAGTCGGTCCCAGTCTGTCCCAGACTGTCCTAGATTGTTCCAGAAATATCCCAGTCGGTCCCAGTCTGTCCCAGACTGTCCTAGATTGTTCCAGAAATATCCCAGTCGGTCCCAGTCTGTCCCAGACTGTCCTAGATTGTTCCAGAAATATCCCAGTCGGTCCCAGTCTGTCCCAGACTGTCCTAGATTGTTCCAGAAATATCCCAGTCGGTCCCAGTCTGTCCCAGACTGTCCTAGATTGTTCCAGAAATATCCCAGTCGGTCCCAGTCTGTCCCAGACTGTCCTAGATTGTTCCAGAAATATCCCAGTCGGTCCCAGTCTGTCCCAGACTGTCCTAGATTGTTCCAGAAATATCCCAGTCGGTCCCAGTCTGTCCCAGACTGTCCTAGATTGTTCCAGAAATATCCCAGTCGGTCCCAGTCTGTCCCAGACTGTCCTAGATTGTTCCAGAAATATCCCAGTCGGTCCCAGTCTGTCCCAGACTGTCCTAGATTGTTCCAGAAATATCCCAGTCGGTCCCAGTCTGTCCCAGACTGTCCTAGATTGTTCCAGAAATATCCCAGTCGGTCCCAGTCTGTCCCAGACTGTCCTAGATTGTTCCAGAAATATCCCAGTCGGTCCCAGTCTGTCCCAGACTGTCCTAGATTGTTCCAGAAATATCCCAGTCGGTCCCAGTCTGTCCCAGACTGTCCTAGATTGTTCCAGAAATATCCCAGTCGGTCCCAGTCTGTCCCAGACTGTCCTAGATTGTTCCAGAAATATCCCAGTCGGTCCCAGTCTGTCCCAGACTGTCCTAGATTGTTCCAGAAATATCCCAGTCGGTCCCAGTCTGTCCCAGACTGTCCTAGATTGTTCCAGAAATATCCCAGTCGGTCCCAGTCTGTCCCAGACTGTCCTAGATTGTTCCAGAAATATCCCAGTCGGTCCCAGTCTGTCCCAGACTGTCCTAGATTGTTCCAGAAATATCCCAGTCGGTCCCAGTCTGTCCCAGACTGTCCTAGATTGTTCCAGAAATATCCCAGTCGGTCCCAGTCTGTCCCAGACTGTCCTAGATTGTTCCAGAAATATCCCAGTCGGTCCCAGTCTGTCCCAGACTGTCCTAGATTGTTCCAGAAATATCCCAGTCGGTCCCAGTCTGTCCCAGACTGTCCTAGATTGTTCCAGAAATATCCCAGTCGGTCCCAGTCTGTCCCAGACTGTCCTAGATTGTTCCAGAAATATCCCAGTCGGTCCCAGTCTGTCCCAGACTGTCCTAGATTGTTCCAGAAATATCCCAGTCGGTCCCAGTCTGTCCCAGACTGTCCTAGATTGTTCCAGAAATATCCCAGTCGGTCCCAGTCTGTCCCAGACTGTCCTAGATTGTTCCAGAAATATCCCAGTCGGTCCCAGTCTGTCCCAGACTGTCCTAGATTGTTCCAGAAATATCCCAGTCGGTCCCAGTCTGTCCCAGACTGTCCTAGATTGTTCCAGAAATATCCCAGTCGGTCCCAGTCTGTCCCAGACTGTCCTAGATTGTTCCAGAAATATCCCAGTCGGTCCCAGTCTGTCCCAGACTGTCCTAGATTGTTCCAGAAATATCCCAGTCGGTCCCAGTCTGTCCCAGACTGTCCTAGATTGTTCCAGAAATATCCCAGTCGGTCCCAGTCTGTCCCAGACTGTCCTAGATTGTTCCAGAAATATCCCAGTCGGTCCCAGTCTGTCCCAGACTGTCCTAGATTGTTCCAGAAATATCCCAGTCGGTCCCAGTCTGTCCCAGACTGTCCTAGATTGTTCCAGAAATATCCCAGTCGGTCCCAGTCTGTCCCAGACTGTCCTAGATTGTTCCAGAAATATCCCAGTCGGTCCCAGTCTGTCCCAGACTGTCCTAGATTGTTCCAGAAATATCCCAGTCGGTCCCAGTCTGTCCCAGACTGTCCTAGATTGTTCCAGAAATATCCCAGTCGGTCCCAGTCTGTCCCAGACTGTCCTAGATTGTTCCAGAAATATCCCAGTCGGTCCCAGTCTGTCCCAGACTGTCCTAGATTGTTCCAGAAATATCCCAGTCGGTCCCAGTCTGTCCCAGACTGTCCTAGATTGTTCCAGAAATATCCCAGTCGGTCCCAGTCTGTCCCAGACTGTCCTAGATTGTTCCAGAAATATCCCAGTCGGTCCCAGTCTGTCCCAGACTGTCCTAGATTGTTCCAGAAATATCCCAGTCGGTCCCAGTCTGTCCCAGACTGTCCTAGATTGTTCCAGAAATATCCCAGTCGGTCCCAGTCTGTCCCAGACTGTCCTAGATTGTTCCAGAAATATCCCAGTCGGTCCCAGTCTGTCCCAGACTGTCCTAGATTGTTCCAGAAATATCCCAGTCGGTCCCAGTCTGTCCCAGACTGTCCTAGATTGTTCCAGAAATATCCCAGTCGGTCCCAGTCTGTCCCAGACTGTCCTAGATTGTTCCAGAAATATCCCAGTCGGTCCCAGACGGTCCCAGACCGTCCCAGACAGTCCCAGGCTGATCCAACAATATCCCAGTCTGTCCCAGACTGTCCTAGACTGTTCCAAAAATATCCTTGTCGGTCCCAGTCTGTCACAGACTGTCCGAGACAGTTCCCAAAATATCCCAGTCGGTCCCTGTCTGTCCCAGACT
>NW_014334167.1:0-697 GCF_000341935.2 Cephus cinctus | reverse complement strand
CCAGTCGGTCCCAGTCTGTCCCAGACTTTCCTATATTGTTCCAGAAATATCCCAGTCGGTCCCAGACTGTCCCAGAGAGTCGCAGGCTGTTCCAAAATATCCCAATCTGCCCCAGACTGTCCCAGACTATCCCAGACTGCTCCACAAAAATTCCAGTCGGTCCCAGATAGTCCCAGACTGTCCTAGACTGTTCCAAAAAAATCCCAGTCGGTCCCAGTCTGTCCCAGACTTTCCTATATTATTCCAGAAATATCCCAGTCAGTCCCGGACTGTCCGAGACAGTCCCAGGCTGTTCCAAAAATATCCCATTCTGTCGCAGACTGTCCTAGACTGTTCCAAAAATATCCGAGTCGGTCCCAGACAGTCCCAGACTGTTCCAAAAAAATTCCTGTCTGTCCCAGCCTGTCCCAGACTGTCCCAGACTGTCCAAAAAAAATCCCAGTCGGTCCCAGTCTGTCCCAGACTTTCCTATATTATTCCAGAAATATCCCAGTCAGTCCCGGACTGTCCGAGACAGTCCCAGGCTGTTCCAAAAATATCCCATTCTGTCGCAGACTGTCCTAGACTGTTCCAAAAATATCCGAGTCGGTCCCAGACAGTCCCAGACTGTTCCAAAAAAATTCCTGTCTGTCCCAGCCTGTCCCAGACTGTCCCAGACTGTCCAAAAAAAATCCCAGTCGGTCCCAGTCTGTCCCAG
>NW_014334166.1:2748-5461 GCF_000341935.2 Cephus cinctus | reverse complement strand
TATCGTTGGCTGTACTAGCCGACACGGATCGTGTATATATTTTCCCCACAACTTCTCCTTCCCCGGAGTCTCTAAACACTTTCTGAAACGCCTCACCAAATTCCTCCTCTGTAGACGAGCTCTGAGTCATGTCGATAGGGCGCGGTACGATTGTTACACGGCGCGGTGTCTGATTACTGAGAGGCGTCTTGTTGCTCCCATCCCTCCATAGACGCTGATTATCAATAAATTCGCGCGGTATACCAGCAGTACGGAGGAACCGCGCCAACTGCCGGCTCGCCGCCGGTCTTGCCGTTTTTCTCTCACGCATAGCGTCATTGATTAAATCAGCGATGTTGGCTTCCTGCAAGACGGCTCCACCGATACGCGTAACGCCCTGTTTACTCCACGAAATGTGTGATGAGCCAACGTCACGCAACCTGCCTAGTAAGAGCCGCGCCTTAGTCCTGTAGTTTTGGGGTACACTGGCAATGATGTCGTCGTCAGCATCGTCGGTCAGGCTCCGGGCGTTATCTTCCGCAGAATTGTTATTTTTTTTTCATGTTATCGCTATCGGCGTGCCTATTCTCGTCGACGTTATTTCGTAGGTCCTCGATAAAGTGTAGATAACGCTGCAGCACCTGATTGTACATCTTCCACTTTTCGCGCTCGTCAATGAAATTCGGCGAGTTTAGGATCTCTTTCATGGATGCGTCTAATCTGCTTAAGGGATCCCAGGTGTTTGCACGGTGTTAACGGTGTCAATGCCCTCCTGACTATGATGGTGCGTATGAGGCATTGCACGGCGGTACTGTTTGTGCACGGTATCCACGCTCTCATGAGGGATGAGAACCATCTTTTTCGCATGTTCCATCTCGCTCTCTCTTTCTTCCTCTGCGTGGCGTATGTCCTATCCGCCTCCCCCTATGAGTTTTGATATGACGGTGCCCAGTATGGGTGCTAGCAGAAGAGGTAGAAAACCGCCGCTCTGAACGATAAGGCGCTTTCTAGTTTTGACGGCTGAACCCGGTCTGGATAAACGTCTCAGCAGCGGTGCGTGCTTTCGTAAGCGACGTTTCTGAGTCGGCTTAAGAGGTACGTTGCCGCGAAGGATATTCAGAGCGCATTCGCATATACAGTTGACGAGCCGTGGGTCGGCCGCTCGTAACAAAGCGCTGCGTTGTTTGCTATCCAGGTGGCAAATAGCCTTTAACACTGTGGCGTGCTTCCGCCCTATAGAGCAGCGTGCGCTGGATACCATTACAACCGAATGACTGGTACATCTCGATCGGCGTACCTGCCCTTTATACCCTTTCACGGCACGTACACGTAGTGGAACGGGTCCAAAGGAAACAGGCACGTGCGAAAGCGGCAGTTATCGGGGGCCGACTGCTTCAAATCGAGTAGTAGATAGCTATGCGGTTGGGGCGTGGCGTCGCGGTAGACCTGTACGAAACGCGGTTTTTCAGGAAACACCTGTCTGGCCAGATGCTGTATCTGTGCTCTGTCGCGCGGATTTTTAAATACAACGATGTAGTTGGCGCTCAACGAGATATCGCGATGTCCGGGCCCTTGATGAAAGAGATGCTGCGTAATGAAGATAACGCTGATGTTCTTATGAGGGCTGCTTTTGGTAAAAAGGTCGACCACCGTGTTATTGGACGAGTTCCTCATGAGATCGTCAATGATGACGAGTTTCAGGCGCGGGTCGCTGCCGTAATCTGTGTTCTGCGACAGTCTCTCGTGAAACTCTATAGTGCTCCCGTACTCTCTGTACCCCTCCTGCCACTCTGCATAGTAAAAAAGGAATGATGACGAGTTTCAGGCGCGGGTCGCTGCCGTAATCTGTGTTCTGCGGCAGTCTCTCGTGAAACTCTATAGTGCTCCCGTACTCTCTGTATCCCTCCTGCCACTCTGCATAGTAAAAAAGAACGCGCGCGAAGCGCACGTCACTCATGTCCTCGATGAACCATAGGAATTTGTTTACGAAAAACGTCTTCCCGCACCCTGTTGGCCCGCAGACCATCGACGTCCACGGGTTCTTCCACCGCGTGTCCATTATGCCAAATAAGGCTATTTGGCGGTGCTCTTTACGAATATACTGTTAAAGAGTCTACTGGATGTTACACACACACATCCCTCCCATCACGGGACCTGGCCGCGACGGACGCGCAACACGCGTGAGGCTCGTACGTCGCGCGGGACTGCTAGCTCTTATTGGTGACGCTTCTAGCCCCTCGTCCGGGTGAACTCATCGTGCACCTGTAAGCTAATCGCCGGCATGTATGTGTGTCAGCCGTATCGCTAGCCATCGTGCACGGCTAGCATGCCCGAAGCGTCGCTGAAAAAATAAATAACATAGCCGGGTTGGTGGAGCCTTCGGGAATAGATCGATAAAAGAGATTTTTGTTTTTCAAATAAATATGTTTTATTATTATTAGTATTATTGTACAGGAGGGCATATATACATTTATACAAGTTTTTTTGTGTGTAATATTAACTACATAAACCCGTATGGTAGAAATCCGAAACGACCGTCGCGCCGACGTTTTTGAACGTCTGTCGGTTTACACGTTTTTGATTCTAGACGCGTCACTACGTCGTGAAACGGCGTACGACGTATCGCGTCATAGTGTAAAACAACAGGCTCGCTGGTCTCTCCTGTTACGTAAGAGCGTATCCAGTTGTAATTAATGGGTAGACTCGTCGCGTGGTTAATCGTGATACCTTTGAC
>NW_014334166.1:0-1136 GCF_000341935.2 Cephus cinctus | reverse complement strand
CGACTACCGACCGCACCCCGCATATTTAAAATAGGTTGATAATGCTGCGAATTATTATAATACAGAATGCGGAGCGTTTGCCGTGGTTTCCCTGAACCGTACGCGCTATCGACTATCTGCGATCTGTCGTACAGTGGTTTCTCACCGCTGCCTATACTGTCGAACTCGTAAACAACAATGGCTATACCATCC
This sequence comes from Cephus cinctus, assembly GCF_000341935.2. Classification (NCBI taxonomy): domain Eukaryota; kingdom Metazoa; phylum Arthropoda; class Insecta; order Hymenoptera; family Cephidae; genus Cephus; species Cephus cinctus. The sequence continues at coordinate 944 of NW_014334166.1, read as the reverse complement.
GGAGCAAGGTACCTTTGAAATTTATCAATTTCCGGAATACCGCAACCGTCAGACGGTATGTCTACACAGGCGTTTGTCACAAGCTCTAAAGCTAATTGGTTTTGAAATTTACCCCGTTGACGCCGTACAGCGCTCCATCTCTCATTCAGTTCCCAGAGCGTAAGTAGATACACACCACTCCTGGCCGTCACAACAAACCCCCACCACTATCCTAATGAGTCATAGAGTGCACCGCGCTCCTGTCACCCGCACTGCACTATGGCGCCACCCCCTCATCTACGTGACCAGCTTTCCCCTCCCTCTGCGACACTGTAGAGGATCCCCCACCACGCAGCCCTGGTCCTAAGGCCCGAAACCCCCAGCAGCAGCGTTGCATCGCCTCCAGGGGGCGTATCACGCGAATATCTGGCGCGAGTTTGATACTACGATGTTGCATCGCCTGTTCTTATTTGTTGGTCTCCCACTGTCGATCCTGCATTCGTTGATTCTGCATCACTTTTTCAAAGTCACGGTGTTGTTCAATCCAATGAATGAAGATACTGGAAGTTCTAAATGATAATTATTATAACCAATAACCTATTCTATAACATAACTGCGATTATTATTATATATTTTTAATTATTATTAACTTGACTAATCTAAGTTATTATATTGTCATTACTTACCGGTTTAAGACTTTTGTGCATTTCTATAATGCGTTAGCAAAATGGGTTATCAAATTACATTAATTAAATTATACTTTTCAATTAACTTATACAATAAATGTTTTAACAACATTTCAGGTTTAATTCTTCATAACACACTTCCACTCTTTAATAAATTTTTTCAATTACAGCTAGGCATAAGTCGTACGCATAAGTTCCATGTATAGCTTTCCCACAATTTTCGTATACCCTTGCCCATTCTCTTCCTATACCTCTCCTATACCTCCACCTATGTATCCT
>NW_014334165.1:1169-1400 GCF_000341935.2 Cephus cinctus | reverse complement strand
TGGGACTGTCTGGAACAGTCTGGAACAGAATGGATTCGTCTGGAATTTTATTTTGAACAGTCTGCTACAGTCTGGGACAGTCCGGGACTGAGTTCGATATTTCTGGATTAGTCTAGGACAGTCTGGGACAGACAGGGACCGACTGGTATTTTTTTTTGGAACAGTCTAGGACTGTCTGGGACAATCTGGGACAGTCTGGGACCGACTGGGATATCTTTGGAACAGCCTGGG
>NW_014334165.1:0-1073 GCF_000341935.2 Cephus cinctus | reverse complement strand
CGACTGGGATATTTTTGGGACAGTCTGGGACCGTCTGGGACCGACTGGGATTTTCTTGGAACAGTCTCGGACTGTCTGGGACAGTCTGTGACAGATTGGGACTCTTCTGGGATCGTCTGGGACAGTCTGGGATATTTTTGGAACAGCCTGGGGCTGTCCGGGACAGACTGGGACAGACTGGGGCCGACTGGCATTTTTTTGCAACAGTATGGGACTGTCTGGGACCGTCTGGGACAGACTGGGACATTTTTGGAACAGTCTTGGACAGTGTGGGACCGTCTGGGACTGACTAGTATATTTTTGGAGCAGCCTGGGACTGTCTGGGACAGTCTGGGACAGACTGGGACCGACATGGATTAATCTGGAGCAGTATGGGGCAGTCTGGGATATATTTGGAACCGCCTGGGTCTGTCTGGGAACGTCTGCGACAGTCTGGGACAGACAGGGAAAGACTGGTACTTTTTTCGCACAGGCTGGTACTCTCTGGAACCGTCTGGGACAGACTGGGATATATTTGGAACAGTGTGGGACTGTCTGGAACAGTCTGGAACAGAATGGATTCGTCTGGAATTTTTTTTTGAACAGTCTGCTACAATCTGGGACAGTCCGGGATTTGGAACAGCGTGGGACTGTCTGGAACAGTCTGGAACAGAATGGATTCGTCTGGAATTTTTTTTTGAACAGTCTGCTACAATCTGGGACAGTCCGGGACTGAGTGGGATATTTCTGGATTAGTCTAGGACAGTCTGGGACAGACAGGGACCGACTGGTATTTTTTTGGAACAGTATGGGACTCTCTGGGACCCTCTGGGACAGACTGGGATATTTTTGGAGCAGCCTGGAGCTGTCTGGGACAGCCTGGCACAATCTGGAACCTAATGGGATATTTTTGGAACAGTCTAAGAAAGTCTCGGACAACTTGGGACAGTCTCGGACCGACTGGGATATCTTTGGAACATTCTAGGACTGTCTGGAACAGTCTGAGCCTGTCTGGGACCGTCTGGGACACACTCGGAAATATTTTGAACAGCCTCGGACTGTCTGGGACAGTCTGGGACCGACTGGGATTCTTC
>NW_014334164.1:141163-178201 GCF_000341935.2 Cephus cinctus | reverse complement strand
AAACTGATAAACGTTCTTTTTGTGTGGGACTTTTTATCGGAATACTAAACACCATAACCTTCGGTTATTTGTTATTCGTACACATAAGTCATTAGAAAAATGATACAAAAAATCGTAGTCATAACATTCTTCAAATATTCCATGCTTTCAGTGAAGCGACCACGCACTATAGTATAGTTCTGCATAGCTTAATGTACCTTCTTATTGCTTTTCTGTAAATGATTCATACGAATAATCCTGTTTATTACAGGGACATGACACCACGTCGATGGCTATATGTTACATTATACAACTTCTTGCGGAGCACAAGGATATTCAGGTAACTTGACAGCATAGTAATTACTGCAGCCACCTCTTTATTTATACTTTTTTCTTTTCCTTGTGGGAGAATGTATTCGTCGGGTCATCCCGCCAAACAAAACCCCTTTAGCATAATGAATTTCAAGCATCTATACGACTGATACAATTTCTTCGAAATCCAGGAAAAGGCAAGGAAAGAGATCGATGAAATATTGAAACAAAATGATGGAGAAGTGACGATAACGGAAATCCAACAGTTCGCCTATCTTGATCGTTGCATCAAGGAGTCACTGCGTCTCTATCCCAGCGTGCCATTCATGTCCCGAAAACTATCCGAAGATCTTCAATTAAGTATGTATTGAAGAAAGTAGTAAAGCTGCCAGTCGGACATGCAAGATCATTTTTTGTTAGAGTTTAATTCCAATTATATGCATGTATGATTATAGAGAATTATCTGATACCTGCTCGATCAACGGTGCATATACATACCTATGATCTCCATAGGGATCCAAATTTTTGGCCTGATCCTTTGGTGTTTGATCCTGATAGATTTCTGCCAGAGAAGATACAGGGTCGACATCCGTTTTGCTATTTGCCGTTCAGCGCGGGACCTCGTAATTGTATTGGTAAGAGAATGTATTATCGAACCTTATGGGATTCACAGCGACTACACTTAATGCCTGTAAGCTATGATCGGAAGCATCGTTAACCAAATTCACAAATTGAAGTTGCAACGAAATTTCAGGCCAGAAGTTTGCGATGCTGGAGCTGAAGGCTATTGTAGGCCTGCTGCTGCATAATTTCTACTTAGAAGTAATCGATCGCCGTAGCGAGAACCGCTTTCTAGCTGATCTGGTATTGAGACCGGCTCATCCTATTCGCGTAAGGTTTGTTACCAGACGAAAGTGAAGCAACGATGAGACGGGATAATAAGTGTATACTATATCACTTTACGTATTCGGGGATCTTCTCAATATATTAGTTTCACTTGGGTGCATCAGCATCCAGGGTTGATCATCTCAAGATTTTTGTAGGGACGCTATTTTGTTATACTTTAGTTGTCTTACAACGGAAAAGGATTTGTACCTATCAAACATTATTATTATATCAATGAATAAAAATTAATTTTCACTTGTGCTGATACTAAACTACTTTTAATTACATCAGTTTATCTGTGAGACTAATTACTTTAAAAAATTAGAATTATACTTCGTCAATGAGTAATACGTATTTTGGAGGTGTCATCTTTCTGTAATTCTTGATGTAAAGGTGTCTCCTATTTTTCTTAACTATCTTGTTGATACCGAGTGCCACGATTGGGAATACTGAAGGAATGTAGTTTCTCAATATTCCGTTGAAGAAGGTATCTCTCAAGCAAAGCCAGCGAGATGTGTAATGACGAGACAGACTTGGACTATCATTCTTTTAATAATTATATCAATTAAAGGAAGCGCTTGGGGCGCTATTGGCGCTTGCTCTTTAGGCGATGAAACTGTAACAGGAGGAAGAAGAATTAAAAGAGTATAGAGGGACCGGTTTTCTTGAAACCAAATTTAATTTGGCGTCGACGCGCCACCTGAGAGGAGGAGTCTCAAATCAGTCCCACGTTTGTGATTTACTTTTGAAATTTGTTCAAAATATAAATCTGCGACTAAATTAAAATCTCACAAAATATACGGAGTAGATAAAAATTTATTGAAATTGTAAAATTTCGAAAATAAATTATGCTCAAATTAAAATATTAATAAATTAAGCGTGTGGCATATTAGATCAATAAAGTTAGATATTAACACTTAAAAAACAGAAATCCTGGCCAAGAATATTTACAAGTACTATTCCTTCTCACAGTCCATTGTGCTTATTTTACTTTTCCTGTTTCCTTAGTCGGATTGAGCATATTCATTCGAGTAGTGATATAAGGGTAGTCACCCTGTAGCTAAAGTAGCTTAAAGTAGCTATACGTATCGACCATGGTGTCGAAGGTTCCCCTTCCGCCTCAATTGCTGAGCTCCCTAAGTGGGTCATGCTAAAGTGTAGCCGCAACAGGACCTTCTGGGTCTCCCGACAGGGGCCTTGGCCTTGGGGTAGTCCGTTGGCTCTGGGTAAAGTCTTGCCTGTGCTTGTGCTCTTGGATAAGCTTTAATTCAGATAATGCGGATGCTATTCAGCACCTACCTAAAGTCACCCTCTGTCGGAGACATTATGCGCGGGGGGATCAACGGCTGATGGGATCCGCTGCCGCCGGCGGACGTGGTCTCTCACGCTTAACCCACTGAGCTTGCTCGGTGGGAAACGCGGAGGTGGTAAGCATCAAATATCGTCCTTCGGGACGTCGTGGTGGTGCTCGCAAGGGCGTTGTTGGGTGCTACCCCCGGGGTCTTCCATTGCAGTGAATCTTGTAGTTGGTAGACCTTTCGTGTTTAACTTACTTTACCTTTTGTGTTTTTCTAGTACGCTCAATCCGACTATCCTCCTTTACTAAGGTCTCCCCACCACCCCTAGTGCTGTGCGCGACAGCTGTAGGGCTCGTGAGTTCTTCTTCAATCCAAGGAAAGAACACGGTCCCCTGTTAAGCCTCGGAGGGATCGTAGCTCTCTTGTGGACAGATAGGACCTCACGGAAATGGGCGGGATGGAGCCCATTTTGCGCCCTTATCCTTATTATTTCTCTGTCTTCTTATTTGTTTATAAACTGGTGTTGCCCTTACTGACGGTAACTGCCTCAAATCTCAAATTAAAATCACATCAATTCCTCTAAAATTCACTTAATAATTCCCTGTTATTTCTTTTAGACGAGCATCGATGTGTGCAAAATTTCAGCACTGATCATGCTTATTTCATCTATTATCAAGACTTTAATGTACTTGAAAAATGTTCGATATTGTTGCACACCTTCGATCGGCAAAGGTAAAATTTTTGAAAGAGATATTTTCGATCGTCCATACCGTTGATCGCGACAGCAGCCTTCTCCGTTGAAGCGCATGTAATATGTATGCATTGCAGTAACCGTCGGTTATGGAATATCGATTATAAATTTCCATTAAAAGGCGAATGATAAATGTTTTTCCACAACCTGTAGGACCAGTTAAGAAAACAAGAAATGGAGCAGATTATTTATTGCATGCATTAAGAGATCTCTCTGTTTATCATTAACTATTTTCATTCAATCATAATATTGTTCGTTAGACATCAAATTTTATCGTTTTTTTTTGCGATGGCACGAAGTTTATGGACGGCTGCAAGTACTAGGTCGGGATTAAATTCCCGGTTCTGAATTTTTTGCCACGGATCAGGCGCCGCTGCTCTTTCTACCAGTGTCTCCAAGGGAGCACTATCACTCGTGTCATCATACTCATCATTCTCTCGACATAACTCTTTGCAAATTTCAATTGTCTTTTGGATATCTAAATTTGTCACAAATTGATGTTGAACTAATATTTCATTTTCTTCACTGCGAAATGTACATCACAGTAGTTGGTGATGTAATTCAAGTAGACAAATGATGCGCACATGCCGGAATAGACTGTTTGATCATTTTTTCCAAATTCTTTCCGTACAGGTTTGTAGGATGCAAAATTATTATACGACACTGTTATGTCCATCATCAGTGGTGCACTTCCATTATTTGAATTCACTTTACCTCTCTCTCGCGACTGAGTCGGTATTGAAGAGTCTTGTAATACTTCGGGTGAAGCGACAGTCGGTATTGCAGAATCCTATATCAAGTCACCCACGGGTTCTGCATTTTGCAACGCTTTTATTCGCGCCCGAATACTCTCTGAACTTTCGCTGTAAGGTTTTAGCAATAATTTTGACGGTTTATTAGCACATTGTCGCTCACGAAACGCTTTCACATATTCCCTACTCTTTTTTTTCGGCATTATATCTGATAACACAGTTTTTTTAAACTATGAAAATAAATACAGCCCACCTGCAAAATTGAAAACACAGCCCGCGTCTCAAAAATAGGTTGTAGTGACACCAAGTGACACGAGAGCTGAAAGACTACTGCGTCACTGATACGTCACTTCCCTCCACGCCAGCCAGGAAAGTGAATTTCAACCCTCCCCCCCAGCCATACCCCGCAACCACAAATCCACTCACAGCCTTTCACTTTTCATGTCGCGCTGTAAATTTTGGGTGACCGCTACGCAGCTATTCCGTATCTCCCCTACCGTATCTCCGTCTCAATCCAAATATTTCCCCGCTTCTCCCCCATCATTCTAATATCATGCTCCCCTGAAAACCTTTCACTTTCGTAACGTTTGAAATTTTCTGTACCCTCAGTAAAGAAGTTTCACTTCAAAAATTTCGCCCGTTTATAAATTACCTAAATTATCATTTTTTTAATAGCGTAGTCGACTCATGACTTCTATTTGTTTCATTTAAAAGATCGAAAACCATGAGTTCTCTGGCAAGTCACAAGAGGCTCTGAACACTTTGTTTAGACATTATGCAAGTGTATAGTTTCACACTGAAATATACTTTTATTTCTTTATTTTAGTATATATTTCCGCGATTTTATGGTCACGTGCGATTTGTTAAAGATTGTATTGCTTTCGAACGGTCGAAGTACACATTAAGCTTGTGGATCTTCAATACGTTACACGTATAAGTGAATTTATAAATTCCATAGGTACAGAACAGAATGTATAGATTTTAAATAAATATAAAATATTACGTTGGCTTTAATAACTGATAATAAATAAAAAATTGTTTATGAAACTCAATGTTCGAAAAGTTTGTTTCTATTTCCTTTCGATACCTTCGGTATTTTTTTAATTTTAAATTTAGCATTAAATTTATTTATTCCTATAAACCAGACACGACAAAGATTTGTTTTGATTTGTCAAATTCAATCATTGATATTAATTAGCAGCAGGTTATATCAGCTTGTTATTCGTATTTATAGTGCAGCAGCCTGATGTCGGTAATAATTAAAATTACTGAACTGTGTCACGAATGTAGCACAACTGTTGCTCGGTACGTGCAGCCATCTGTGTGCCGTTGACGAAACTACTGAAAGAGCATACTGCGTCGGTATACCATTCGCAAATACGCCGACAGGGTGAGCCACTAATACGTATTAACTAAACTCACATCCCATCCGGATTTCGTAAGCATTGTCGCGTATCAATTGACTTTCTACGTTTCTGGCACCGCCACTATCAGCGGATCACAAAAATCTACAACCACATAAAAGTAAAGTAAATCTTATACTCAAAGAATAAAGTAACTCGCTTCATCACTCAAAACCCGTATCCATATTATACTGATAAAAAGACAAATCAAAATTTATCCACACTACTTTTCTACTATAGGTATGCGTACGTTACTCGTCCTAAAGTTCCGTATTCTAAACACGGCTTCATTGGTATGTATATAATATCGTACATTTATACTTATCATCGTAGTCATAATTTCAACTGTCACGCATGAAACGAAACGCTCGCCCCCCATCATATTTTCCCGTATATCCTTTTAGAACACTTATATCCTCTTAGACCAGCGTCTATTTGTAGATCAAGTCGCGTCAAAGAAAACCAAAGAAAAAAAATAAATAATCTCCCACGACGACAGCCACGAAAGGGAGCGTAAATAAATAATCAATTTTAAATTAGAGTAGAGTCCTGTTCAGCTTCCCCGCTTTGTCCCACCTATACTATATAACTATACTATATAACTATACATATATATATTCTATCCTGTTAAACCTATAAGATGCTTGCCTCCTTGCCTGCATGCTCGCCCCAGTAACCCAGTTATCGGATACGCGCCAATCCAAGAGCACTTTTCTGTTTAACGCTACGACGCGTCATGAGAATTCCACTAAGGGATTTTCAAGGAACGCCTTTAGGGCCAAAAGGGGATTCACCCTCTTACCTGACTGCGCGTACGAGCAGCATTCAAGCGTTAAACGTTAGGAGTATCAAGTTCTATTCAGACACGCGTGAAACTACAGTGAGCTCACGTAGCATATAAAATAACAAAATTCTAATGCATGGACAATTGTCATAAAAATTTGAATACACGTAAACGCATCTTATGACGTAGAATAATATTTTCCTTGAACATGAAAATTTCCAAACATTCAAATGGTTGCCACCCCATCGACAGCCAATAGTGCTCCTACATTCGCAACGACTGAACTTCCGGCAAATATGATCGGACGAGTATCTGTTGGTGGAGAGTCCGAATTTTATTTTGAAAATAAAAACAACGATATACGTGCACCCGCAGCTTTTTATTCGTATGAGACACGTTAAAATTACCTGCAACGTTTTTCGACCAAATGGGAAACTGCCATAACCATTTCGCATAATTTCCAGTGACGCGTAATATTACCACGGAAGAGGTATCTAATCGTAAACTTGATAATGGGTCGTATATTTCGTAGCAATTATGGTAAAACGTTAAAACGATTGGGGTATTGTTTATTGGCAGCTTATTGTGCTCCAGTTCCGACTCATTTCGCCCAATCGTGACATTAGCCATTACATCATCGATACTGGCGCATATATACATAGTGACGTATGCGTGTACGTTTGTCCCCAGGAACAGTGCGTGACCTGGGTCTTTGAATCGAATTATCGGTCGCCTCCCACTGCCAAAATGCTTTAAAATTCAACGACCGTCACGACGTAGATATTTGGAGGACCGTTGTGTTTCTAAACTTTCTCTGCGGGACGAATTTCAAATTTCCAACGAAATTACAGTAGTGCGATATCCCTCCGGATAGTCGTTTGCGATACTAACGAAGTCGTGAACGATGTGAAATTTAATATAGAAAAAAGTACTTCCAACGTATCGACAAGTTTCACTTTATATTTCAACAGACATCCATAGCACACGTGGCTGCAGTGGTTGTTCGTGAAAAAAAAAAAAAAAGAATAATTGTGAATAATATACTTTTATATGGTACATAATGAACCAAATGAAATTAAGCAGTCACATCGATTAATTAAAACGTGTAAAATTGCCCGACGTGAAATGATCACGCGGATGTGTTTTATCACCCGTATAGCCGGATGGCTATGTATAGCGCCCATATACACAAGCTCGTATATTTACAACGTAACTACAAAATTGGATATAATTTCATATGAAGAATTATGAAGTATGCCCATGCTAGCGTGAAGCTCATGTTTAAATGATTGAAAAAGCCTGTACCGGCAGTTTAAAATATATAGAAATAACAACACAAATATTTTCAGTAACCTTCATTCCGACCGTCAGGACCTGCCACTCGAACGGTACGACGTAGAATTAGAAGAAGTCAAAAGCTTTAAAGAATTTCGTGTAGGCGGACCGGAGGATATTTTGCAGGCCCAGCGTCGATCATCAAGAAAAATAGCAAAGCGTATAATACAGTGATACAAAGCGAGGATAAAAATAGCAAGGACGATTCGAAGAGTCAGGAAAATCTGATTATAATGAGACTTCGTTCCAAGTCCAAGATGGATAATAAAGATTCAAACTACGAGGAACCCAGGAAGTAAAAGGAATTCAGAACCAGGTTACTACCCGAAGGATAAAGTTAAATAAACAAGTGGGCCTATAGCATAGACCATGGTCTATGCTATAGGTCCCTGCAGGGACCCGTAAAATTGATCCACGTCATTCTTCAAAGGGGATTACGAAAGACTATACCGTGCAATGGATTTCAGCACACTCAAACGGATCTGTCAGATACGATGCGAGACATTTACATCGCTCGACGCTGCACCGCGGCGCTACGTTTAATTAATTTGTGACGTCGGCCATCCGTCCTATTTGCACGTGCTCGTCAGAAAATCGATAGCTCACCAGGGTACCGGATCTGGACGGTGATCCTTGCCAAGTGCAACCTCACTCCAAGCTGCTCTAGAAAAAAAAAGAGCCACGCGTTTCCTCTGCACCATTCTCGAGGAAGCTGCTGTGACTTTCTACTTTCTAGTATAGTCGGACGTGCAGTCTGCACTTGGGGATCCGATGTCACCTAGGAGAACGGAAACTCGAAACGTTTTCGAGGAATATTTAGAAGAAAAAGATTTTAGGTGGAAAACCCGATGAAAATCGTATCTCGTTGTGAGCAGTGGCATACGGTGCAGCAAGGAGGTGATATCGTGAAAATAGAAAAAAAAAAGCATTGAAGCTTTCTAATGAAATGGAAATTGTCATTAGCACCGTTAAACGGCGATTGGATTCGCTTGAATTAAATTCCCCAGGGATTCCAGCGTGCTTTCTTCCATTACGATATTAACTGTGTATATCGATATCACTGGTGTGTAAGAACGAAAGACATAACGGAAACGTATAAGAATTCTTTGATTCCGGGAGGGAAGATTATACGCTTCCTATCCATATAGTCATTCCTACTGCAACGCCGAACAAAAGGAAATTGTATTTCAGAGCTCGACTGAAACTTTTCACGTAAACTTACTCACCGTGCATAAACTTACTCGGTATCGGTAGTGTGCTTACCTGTCGGACATTCTCAAAGTTTCTTCTTTGAAGTGTTATCCGGCCACGTATAGCCACGATCTACGTGCACGCGAGTCTTGCCAGCGATGTCTATGAGCTCGATAAAATAATCGAATTAAAGTATACGTCCGATCTTCGTGATGATAATATAAATTGATAAAAAAAAATTGAAACTTATCAGCGCTCTTGCCCCGTGCGTAAATAAAACAGAATACCTGTTACCAGCATTTGTTATTCAATAATTTCTATGTGCAGTGTAATATACAGGTTTGAAAATGCTAAGCAATTTACTGAATATGTACAATACCCTCGGTACACAGGTATCAACGAAATCTTTGTTATTCCAAACAAACCGAAATTTACTGTGTAAACTTTGCCGGTTGGCATTTTGCTGACTGCGCGAAACGCCGTACGTCGACGTTAGCAGCTGTAGAATGCAGGGAAGGTCAGCTATTAATAGTGCCGCCCAGACCATCAGTTCGTCCATGGCTGGCGCACTATCTGCTGCCTTACATAATATGCGTTTCCCAGTTGAAATCTTTATTCGTGTATAGAGAATATAATGGGAAGTTCGCGTTGAGCGCATAGGATTGACTGTTACCATGCCATTTACCCTTTCACGTATATTATAGCGAACACTGTGGAAATTGGCGGTGGTGTCTAGGCAGGCGCAGAAACGTGAATCTGTTACGAACACAAGGGCATAGACCGACAAATAAAACGGTTATCTCCCGTAACGCGGTAACAAAGTTTTAATGAAGCCACATTTTCTCTATGCGAAGCGAACGAGTGGTCGAGCCGGTATTTCGGAGACTGGAAGCCGAAACTTCTACTAATTTTCCTGGCTGGTACCGCTTAATGCTTAGTTCTTAGGACGTTTGGTAATTATGCCGTGCTCTCGGTTCCAGCATCGCGGTAACAAGGACGGGGATAAATTAACTTATTGCACCATCGACGGAGAAGTATTATTCGCGAATATCGAAGTAGGTAAACATTCGATAGTTTTTGCTATAGAAAAGAAAATCACGCAAACTTCAACCATATGAAAAGTCGTTCGCGCTTTACGACTGCAAGCGCCACGAAATAGCTATACGTCGTATAACCATGTTGACTGCAAGTACAGATTCGTGAAAGTTCCTGAGAAAATTCGAAAGAAATCAAAATGTTATTTTCAATGGATATATATATGTATATATGTATAGGTGGATATAGCGTATATATAAATTTATATATATATATATATATGTATGTATAAAAATATTTTGACGATAAACTTGGGAAAAACTTGATAATACATCGTAAGAAGCCATTGGTTATGGTAGAATAGATGTATAAGCGAGTGATGCGGTGAAACTGTCAAATAAGTGAACATTACTGTCGCTTCCATTCGTTTTGCATCCCTGGGGAGCGAATAACAATGAGCGAAGAAGTAGACGTAGAGGAATCGGGGAGTTATGTAATTTATTCAGCGAGGGAGGCATCACCCGCTGTAGTATAGACAAATGTAACAGGACAAATTTTGTGGGGGAAATAAAAGCGTTTGATTTTTTTTCTCCTGATAGCGTCAATTCTTGAATGCTCCAATACTAGTTGCTACAGTCTTCGAATTTATCACGCGTATATCGCAAGCCTACAGTCAGCTGGTGAAATCGAATGGATACGCTTGCAGTTTGGTAGAATCTCTGAGCTATGCGCTATGCAGAATCTATATAGACTCTGTATAATGGCCTCGTAATAAACGGCTCGACCAACTTGCCGGACGTTTCGGAAGTTGCCCTGTCCGCCAACTTCCTCTACAGAGCAGGGAGAAAACGATGCCTCGCCTGTTTGCTTCGCTACGTATTCGACGATTAAATCGATGACGTCGTAACCCGTTCCAGAAGGAGGTACGGCATCTTTCTACCCCCGTCGGTACTTACTATCACCATTGCTATGAGTCGAAAGCTTTCTGACTTTCGAGAGAACGATTTTCCAGCTTTCTACGTGACACGCGATTCTTCTTGCTATTCCAATGCAATCTTCAACTGCTCGGATGATTTTCGATGTTATTTTGAAAAATATACGATCCCTCGTACCCGCTAAGGTAAATGGTTAGAGGGAGATTCGCTACAGTGACGTCATGGCATACGATGCGACCTTCGTGCAGATCCCACTCTGCATCATGCGTAATATTTTAATTAACCTTTATATATAGATGAAATAATCGTACATAGCAATTATGGAAATGAAATGAATATGTATTAAGAATTTATTATTCAAAGAACGTTCAGGTAAATTTTAACGTTCTATGAAAATAAGCGAATAGTCAGCATGGCTAAGTTATAATCGTAACTATTTCATTCGCTTCATAACCAAAATAAAACTATAATAGAATGAAAAGTATTCTCGAATCGTTATATTAATAAAAATCATAATAGTAAACAATACGTAAGCAATTAAACTTATAATAAACATACACGAGAAATATAGTAATTCACGCACGATGACAATAAATTAAATGTATCCCATACAATGAATAATAGTTCAATGACATTATCAGAAATGATGCTCCAATACATATGTATATGTGCGCGTAAAATTCTTATCTGTTCGATGGCTCAGGATGCGTCGTTAAATCATTCCATGAAGGTCGTCAATTAATACCGGGCACTTGGGTATGGCTATTAGTATAGCAATATTCTGTCGATTGCGTCTGCCTCCTTCTCGTGTTTTTCAACGGACAATGGACTTTTTAGTTTAGTCGATGTAATTGGTCCTATTTCCTCGCACCCATCGTCAAAGAACAGTAAAGAAAAAATATTCGTTATAATTATGTCCATATAAGATTGGCTACTGGTTCGCTAGGCCTATCTTCACCGTTGTTAATGGAGATGGCGCACTTGTACCAAGACGTATGGACGCCGACAACGTTCAAGGCTACAGTTACTAGTTTCGTTACACATGTAAATTCAAAACGTCTCGTTGAAATGATGCCGAGAGATAGAAGGAGACCCTCATTTTGTAGCGCGACATTTTCACGCTAAAGATGCAAGGCCCGAGTGTCGATTGACTATTCAAATTTTAGCGTCAGCGCGAAACTTGATTTAAGAATTCACATCTCGAAAAGTTTTGTTGTTAGATGAATTTTTCGGATGCCAACCATTATCCAGCTATGGCTGCCTTGGTTATATTCTCCGTGTACTTACAGAAGACTTTGATGTATAAATTTCCGATCACGCTGCGAGTTTCTGCAGTGGCTCTTTTCGAGGGCGACACAAAGGGAATACAGTTGTATTGGATTCCAGCCACGCTTGCCGGCTAAGTCAATTTGGTTTCTCGTATTATGGCGGCGTATTTACGGATCCAACTAGGCGCTACCGTTTTTGCATTTATTAGGATTCACTTTCATGTGAAATTTTCAACGTCTGCGAGACGCACTGAGATAAAATTCCCTATGCAATTATTTTTGGTTTATACTTAAAAAAGAAGTCAATTTACATACCATTTTAAACTCTTAAACATAACCCGCGTTTTGTCAAAGCAACGGTAATCACGGAAATGCGTCTAGGAATGTACCTACAATAATATAAAATACATTTCAGTATTTATTCAGGTTTTTTCTGATATTCAATAAAGCAAACAGCTGTACTACACAATCAATCCCAAAAGCGAGATCAACATTTGTACAAAACAGCTCTATATGATTGCCATGACGGCAGCAAAACACCAACAGCAACATCTTAGTCGAACCGCCGTTGTTTGCCTTTTGGTTGATTGCGAGCACCGCTCTCCGATGACATGACAAACCAGCGAAACGACATCCGTTTACGTTGTAGGTATAGAAGCTACAAGCTCGATTCTCGACTCCTGACTTCTAGACTGACGTTGTTGCTCGGTCGGTCGGTCGGTCGGTCACTGAACCGCCGGCAGTACTTCGTGCCATTCCATCCCAACCTGGCACGATCGAGTAACTACCGTTACAATCTGCCCCGGTCTACCTGGAGACCAGGTACTGGCGAAAGAAGTCGTACTTGATCCAAGGAACGTATAACCAGGTGGGTAGCTCACCCACGAGGAGTAAAGCAAGGAGGAAAAAGAAGTGACAAGAATGTAAACTACGTGACGATGATACGGGTTACGTATGAAAAACAAAAATATTGCATGAAAAAATTGAAAAGGGATACATCCTCGGGGCGAGAGCACGTGGACGTGTTGGATAGATTCGATATAATTTTCTTATTCGATACCCCGAGCTACACATGTATATGTAGCAACACGTTGACATTGGGAAGCAACGGGTCACGATTCATAAAAGTAACATGTTTTCTGAAACGCCACCGAGTCGTCCCTTTACCAAGAAAATTTATATTCGAGAACGTTTTATGCCCGCCTACGACGTCTCGTCGAAAACCATCCTACCGTTTCACGCCAGGTACTATACTTTGGAAGTACACGTTCAGTCATTCCTTTCACGGGACAACGCGATTTCTCATAGAAAAACTTACAAGACAAGAGATCGTTTTATAGTACTAAGAAAAATTCGTAAGACCGACGTCTGGGTTGTACGAACCCGTTTCAATTCACCGATGGGCTCCTCGACGACCTAGACAGTAAACCAGTGTCACATTGACCCAGATCGAGAGTCCGTAGAACGCTTAGCAGCGACTACAGGTTACGCGTACGCCTTGAGTAACGACGGAATAAGAAGGCAATCGGGGAAGAGCTAATTGGTGCAAAGTGCCAAGACGGCGTGGAGGCTCTTTTAATTATAGGAATACGTCGTGGAGTGGCCGTAAGTAAGAAAACGTTTCTCGGGTCGCCTGGATAAGAGAGGCAGTAGCTAGGTAATTGATATCACAGGTTGATATTGAGTGATGCCATGGGATTGCGAGGTTGAAACCAGGGTAACGCGTGTGAGGGGCGCAGGGACCGAGGGATGGTTGTCGAGGGAGGGAAGAGCGTTCAGCGGGAAGGGATGCCAGTGCGGGATGAAGGGTGCAGCACAACGAGGCGCAGGTTGGAGGTTTAGGATAGGCAGGCTAGAGAGAACGGGGGATGGACGCGGCTGCCATGGCAACCATGGCTGGGTTTCAGAGCTTGTAATGGTTTGGGTAATGTTCTGCTCCTTGGAATGGATTTCTCTCGCTTGGCTAGTAAATGAGGTTAGTCAATGCTGAGCACACAAACGTGCATGCTTGACTGATTAATAGTCGGTTATTAGACTGTCGCTGGACTATATATTTCTCACCGACGGTAGCCCTAACTCCTTTATTTCTAGTTGTCACGCGAACTCTCCCCTCTCCGACAGAGGACCAGCCTGTTGGTTCCGGAGCTACCTCTAGACTGTATACCGAGTCCAGGTCACTTAACGATACGATCCGTCAGATAGCACGCTTACTGATCTTTAAGCCGCGATTTAAATTGACGCGTGGTCAATCATAATCAATATATAGCTGAAGACGCCTGGTGCTCAACCACGCGGATTCTGAACTGATTGTGACGGGTATTCGTGTAGGTAGAGAAAACTGGACGATCGATTCGTCAGGCTAATACAGAATGGAAATAATTTTGAAGTATCTATACGTGTGCGCGTGAACGTTATTGCTCTCGACTATCCAGGTTCCCGAAGGGACGCGTGATCCCTGGATGCGGGATGCGGGAATCTCTGCGGGCAATCCCGGAAACGATCAAACGTCGAGTGGCAAACGTGCCGAGTCACCTGCCGTGAGTTCTACAGAAGCCGTAGTACCTAGGTACCTACCTTTTGGATAATGAAGTTTAGCAGCGAAGCGGCCCAGCTTAAGTGGTACATCCACGCGCTTAATGGCTACGGCGCTAACGAGAACTAATTAGCGCATAAATATGAGCGTAGCGACTTGCTGATGTGATTACGATAAGGCTGGCTCCGTATATGGAAGAACACGAGGACTTTGTTACCGAAAGCGTGAGAAATGAATAGACCAATGAGAAAACAAAGTGTATTTTTACCGAAGTGTATACGCGAGATGAATACGTTCGTCTGCTTGATGTATTCAAGTGCTGTGACGAATCTTTCGTTTCTTTCAGAAACTCATCATCCAAGCTTTATTGCATAATAGTATGTATTATTCACGTAATGTTTTAAATATTAATTCGGACATTAATTCGAGGTAGCCGACGCTCGTGGAGGCACGCAAAGGACGTTTACTCGTCGCATTATACAACGCTTACATCTCACGAAGAGAAAACTACCTCGGGCTTTCCGGTTCGTTGCTACGTCCTCTCTTTCGTCGGGCTTTATTCGAGCGGTCTTCACGTTTATTAGTTTCTTTAACGATAATGTCTCCCGGCGGAGTTTCCTTTCACACGATACAAAACGCGTCGCAGTAGATGAGTATTGGTCGAATGTGAAAGCAAGGTAAAGCTTAACAAGACTCTTTGAAAAAAAAATTGTATCGCGAGAAGTTATTTGACGAAATAAAATATTGAAACAGAACGAAAACGGAAATCAGGTAAAATAATAAAAAAAAAAAAGAGGAAAGGTATATTGCGGATAGAAACGACAGGTTTAGAAACATCAGGACACTGAGTTTTTCCAATTTCATGGATTCTCTTTCAAGTCGAATAATTCGTAACGTGCCGTTACACAGTGTGCTGACTCATTCTGACGGATTATATTGGCCGCTTAAAGCGACAATAGTGGCACGAGTCACCTTTCGTCTCGAAAAAGGTCAGTAATTACTTTAGGTACCCATCGGGAAGGGACGTCGCCCTCGTTCCTAAAATTTACTTAGGTATCTACTACCCCAGTGACTCTACCCGTAAAACATTCTTATGACCCAGTACACATGGTTCGGACATTATTTACCTATCTCGGCGCTCTTTCATTCTCACGAAATTCTTTTCTGACCTGTTCGTATAAAGCTACGATCATGGAACAGCTCGTACTAGGGATTCCATGGCTCGCCCGACTCACAGCTGACGCAAATGGCTCACCCTATCCGTCGAGTCTCAGCGCCTTATCCGTATGGGTTGACACATGAAAAATAGTAGGTAATGTGCGGTCCCCTTGAAGAAAAAGTAAGAGGAGCCAAACGGATCGAGGATGTTTGACCTGATATTCATGCGACGTTAGCGACTTATGTGCTAGCAAGGATCGATGTGACGAAACATTAACGCAAGAATGATTCACGGACGAGCTGTATTAGACGTACTGTAGGGTTCCTTTAGAGACTATTGAGAATCACTGTGAATAATTCGTGGGCGACGAAGATCATGCTGCCAGGGATAGGCTGTCGAAGGAGAACCGGGCTTAGTAAAGTTGGACAATGTAATTCGGCTGAAGTTGAGTGGAGCGTCGGATGATATTGATATAGACCGTCGATATTTCTCGGCACCTAGTGTACGTTATTGGGTCACGTGAAATAGACGATTTTATGGTTACATTCACGAAGGAACCTGGTGATCCACGTAAACCGTCTTTATATACGATCGTCCAATGTTCAGACCCCATGGCCCATAGACCCGTCTCTTTGGTGTTATACATATAGTAAACCGGCTTTTGGTGCTGCCAAACTAAAAAGATTGAACGAACGTGGATGATTCATCGATTCTCCTCTCAGTTATAGATACTCTAACATACTGTCTAATACATCGGTGACCTTGCATGTAGTATCACTTACAATTAGACACGGGAAAGCTCAAGACCTTCTCTAACAGTCTACCTTCCTAAATGCTATACAATTTAACGTGATTGTATCTACATTCTAGTATTCAAAGGCTACCACAGACAAAATTGACCACGAACCTTTCACGTACCTGTCGACGGATGGAAATCATCATTTCTTAAGAAATCGCTGTCAAAGAACTCCAAACTATTTTCATTCTTAATTAATCGAGATTTGTCTGTCTAAGGAGCGGAGACCTGATTCCTTACCCGAACGCGTCAATTGGGGTCGGCCAAAGGTTAACGCGTCTGAAAATAGCAAGCGATAATTCCCTCGCCTGGACATCTCCTACAAAGTAAACAAATATTCGCAGGCCTCTACGTCACGATACCTTATCTATCGCGCGACATGCGAAAATCGCAGGAAACGTTACCAACGAAACGACAGACTGTCCACGACAAAGTTCAGCCGCGATATCAACAATTCCCAGTCTCGTGAGGGCGTATGAAAATAATGATTTATATATGCACCCTCGGTGTCGAGTCCAGCGAAAAAAAAAGTTCGCTTAGAGTTTATTGGTTGTTGCAGAGTCCGTCTGGCGCGGATGTCCGATACAGAGGATAGCGTTCGTATGCGTGGAGGAGCGTGTCGTTGACACGAAGTAGGAAGGTACGTGTGTTACGTTTGTAAACGTATTCACATATGTACAGTACGTACGTTCGTCCGGTTGCTTACTTGTTCACTTGCCTGGCTGAGTGCCCGGCTGTCTAACTGGTCGACAGCTTGGTGTACTGACCTACCCTTGGCGAGTCCTTGACGCCTGGAACAGCGAGCGATAATTCATTACACAAATCGATTCCAGAAGTTCTTATTAGCCGAAGGACAATAGGATAATCAAGACAGATTCACCACGGCGATTCGAACGATGATAATCCTCGACCTCAACCGCGTGGATACGTGTGCTCGTGGTCGAGGGAATCTACGCTCTCGCAAATAAGGCAGATGCCTATTAGGCAGCTCGAAGGCAGCGAATAATATTTCAGAACGGATGAGGTCTCTACTTATATACCTCTGCCCTAGACAGGTAACTGATCTACCCTAACCCGAGTCCTTCGAGGCCCTTGAGCATCCGGCGGTAACCATTCGCGGCCTGCCCACAGCATTTGCTTTGGGCTCGTTAACAAAAACGCGACGGAGATTACGCTCTGAACGAGGTATTGATCTGTTTAGTGGCGCGTTTGTATACCCTACTTCTGGGGTATTACTGGTGTACCGAGTCATTGGTGACTCTATTCCAGGAGCCTTGTATACTGGCTGTAGTGCTGTTGCGCTTTGTTAACGTAAGTAGTAGCTGTATAAGGAGGATCGCGAAGAGAATGGTTTGATTCAAGTGGAAGATGCGCGAGAGGAGCTTCCACGAAACGAGAGGAAAGGGAGGAACAAACGTCTTGGAGAAATGGGAGGAGAAGGGGAACCCTTTGAGTGTACTGTTATCATTATGTACAGAAAATTGTGAGATTCTTGTACACGACTATACACGTAAACGTCCATAAAGTAGCGTGTTTTGTGAGAGCAGGAGAGAAAGGGAGAATATCAAGTTCCCATTGGGATGTAAAACGCGAGACCTCTATCTGTATCTCTTTCCTTTTAGGTTTTAACTTTATTCATTTCTCCTTGCTGATTTCTGCTCTTGAAGTTTGCTCGTGCTGCTTTCGTTTTCTATTTTCCTATGCTAATTTGCGAGGTCCATTCATGCAAAGTTAATGTCACTCGAGATATTCATGTGCCTATAAAACAGCGTATCTCCTAAATAAATACCGAGTCGGTGGTTGGACGTAAGGGAAAGAAAGAGTCTTGTCTTTTTAACGCGTAGAACTTCAAACGTGGAAACAACTCTGGAGTAATAGTGTAAACGCCAAAGAAACCGTTATATTTCGTCGCGTTGAAAATTTCTCACATGAAAACAGACCCAATACCTTACAGTCAATTTTCTTACGAGCCCCTTTCTTTCCCTCGTCTGAAAAGCTGCCACTTCGCCTATGGCAATCCTTGAAAGTATTTCAAGTATCTCGATTCAGCGGGATAACGAGAACTGTGTTGCTATGATTTCACTGTTTCTTTTATCTTTACGTGCCTTTCTTTCGATGTAGAATATCGAAACGGTCTGCTCTTAGAGGGAATAATCGCTTCGAAATAGTCGCTAACAATAACCTAAAGCGACTCATCGAGCTACAAGTCGCCCACGTTGCTTCCGAGGCGAAGTGGAAAGATATGCGAGGCGCAAGTGCTGAAGTGGCTCTAGTCCAGTGTGTTCTGGTGTGTGCTTGGACTCGACGCAGGTTCTACGGGAAAGCGGGTGCTCACTCGTTCGTTCGTACGGATGACTTGGCAACAGTGCGTGTGCCCGTACTCCGCACTCCTCTACACTGAACGTCGCGTTGTTGCCGTTCTTGACGCTGGCAAATCAGGTGCGGCCCTTCTTAACTCGAAGTTATCCCATGAGCGTTTCCCTGAATGTGTTGAAACCGTTGAAACGAGGAAAGAAAGTTAGTGGGAATCGCTTGGCTGTGAATTCGAAACATTTGTAAATTCTTTTCTTAACGTTTAACACCGTGACAATCGTTAGGCTTGTACAATGATACTTGTCAGACACGAATACAATACATTCCGAAGTCTGAAGGAGCCTCATGGTTTTTCTAGGCCTTATGTCTAATTGCGTATTCGCTCTTAGAAGCGTCCGAGCGACAACTTGTTGGACATTGGCACGAGTTACAAGGGAGCATACGAAAGTTTTCGTAACGTGTTTATAGCAGCTGACTGTGAGCAGGGAGAAAAGTCAGTAGCTGGTAGAGTTCGAGAGCCAACGAGGAGAGAGGAGGCCTTTGCTAACGAGGGGTTGGAGCACCGAGTGCTTTTGAGGGGATAGAAGTGAAAAGCGGACGCGGCGATAAATTATAGCTTAGGTCACTCTTTGAGAAGAAAGAGACTGCGGAGGAAAAAAACGTAGAATGGATTACTTCTCTTGGTGGCATCTTTTTTAAACGGACTACGAGGATACCCCGTGAACTGGTATCGTGGACATTCGTCCTACCATCCGATCGCTTGGACGAAATCCAAGAGCAACCAAGAACTACGGCAAAGTAATGATCTCTTTTTTGGATCTTATCCAAGGTGTATCGAGAGAGTTATTTTATTTTACCAAAGTTCCCTAAAGACTGACGTTTTGCCAAAGAATCGTCGAGTGATCGTCTCCCTGACACTTCTTCCTATACCTGCCCTCGAATGTCTCACAGTCTTCATTTAACGCGTACTATGCGAAGCTCACGTGCGAAAAGTATCCTCGTAGACATTCTTCCGAGGCTAATAAACTTCGAATGACGTTTGACGTTGGTACCTAAAAATAAAATCGAGTCAACGAGTATGCACGCGCAGTATACTCTACGTAGGCAACTGTGTTATACGATGTGTTTACATATATGTATTCCTTTACAATTGTACTAATAGTCGAGAAAACCCATGTAAATTATAACCGATGAAATAAAACTGTCGAATATTTCTGCAAGAACTATTTAGTCACTATGAAATAATTCACCAATCGTAATTTACACGAGAGATAATTATTCCTTAACGCATTAGTATCCCTGACGATCACCAGATAGTACAATTTCTCCAAATAACTTGATAAGTGATTGCCAAGCGGAAAGTTTCCAGGAAAAGATTCCAGACGGCATCGGTAATACCGAGTAGCGAACGGTTTGCCGACGAGCAACGCAGTGGAGAATGAGAAGGATGAAGAGGCGGCCGCCGTCGTTGGGACAAGAGTGTCGGGGCCAGGGACGGAGACGTTGCTGAGGATGGAAAGAGGGCGCCGAGTCGGGCGTCGAGTCGGCCGTCGTCGGCTGCGATCAGCCGCGCGGCGCTCAGTTCGAGTCGGACCTCCGCCGGAGAGAGATTGCGCCGTCCTACTGCGTATCCGTTCCGTGTTTCCTCTCCCGCAACGTATTACGCTGTGAATAATAGTAACCGTTTGAAACGCGAGTGACTCAGCCATGTAGGTTACCCGCGAAAATTCCAAGGAGGTCCTCGACGCAACAATCAGTGTCGAATTGTTGTCAAATTCGTATAAATCGTGTGGATGGGTGGGTGCGTGTGTGTGTGAGTGGGTGCGTGTGTTTATCAGTGTATAGTGCGAGAATCCGTGGTGTAAAAGTAGGTTACCCCGGTGTCCTTGGCGGGAGCCTGATATACGTGTAAGTGCAGTCGGCCCAGTTTAAGCGGCGCGCTTTTACGTAATGCTCCTCGTTTGATCGGTCAGTTCTCGTCGGAGAACGGTCACTGGAGAAGCGGCGAAGCCCTCTGGCCTGAAGGATAGGCAGAAGGAGGCCCCAGGCATTTTCGTCCTTTATACTTTACGGGATTATCGGCCATCGTTGCCCGGCTGGCGCGGGACGACGTTCGCCTCTGGATCGCGCTACTTCGATCACTTCTAAACTCGGCTTTATAAATAAGCCATCCAATAAGCCATCAGTGGACTAAACGCTTTCTCTGTCGCACCGGATTTTACTACCTGATGCTTCGCCAAAACCAGTGGATATAGAGAGACGTCGTCAAGATCTGCCACCGCCCCAAACCCCATTTCTTTCCTCCCGAGGAACCTCGCCGTTTTTCACTCTCGCCCCTCTTTTTCTTGGCCCGTCTCGCCGCGCACGACGTTGGATGGTGCTCTTGTGCGCGATGACCATGTCAAATACTCTTCGTTAACAGTGCCGAGAATCATCATCAACCTCATCGTGTCCCAATCCCCACGCTTAGTGCGCGACCGTATTCTTACATACATGTGTATATATATATCGCGAGATCTATTGTGTGATATATTATCAGTGATTTGAGAGTGTGTGATCAGTGCCCGTTTTTTCTCTGGATTATATTGGATATATTACGCTTCCTCGATCGTCGCTTCGCAAATCGACAGATATCATTTATGTAAGTAAAATTGTTTATCTTTTTCCTTGTACATCAAAGTTTTTTTTTTATTCGCGCGCAAGAAATTCCATTGTCCATTCTACCATCTTGCGCCGTCCATCTCATTGTTATGTTACCGGTAACGTCACTGACTCTTACTGCTCCTCCTCGTACCGTTAAAACGTTAGCTTCGCTTCCGCCGTTTAACTCGCTCGTTCCACTTGCACACCGGGAAATCCTCTCAGTACCTACTCGACTTCTTCATCCATCTTTCTCTTCTGCACCTTCGTGACAGTTTCTTTCGTGTGGACACGTCATACTGATTTCTCCACTTTGTCATTATCTTCACGATGACTTCCTACAAACAATCGATAATAAGTTGTGTTTATCATAAAGGGATTGTTATCATTATCAGTGATGATTGGTAAACAGTATCCAAGATCCTGTTGACATCGCAGTGTATGCGAATATCAAATATTTAATGGTCACCACGTGTTGTTCGTGACAATCGCATCGCACAATTTTCCAATTTATTGGCAATCATTCCTTCGTGGAAAAAAAAATTGATCGGACCGTATCGCGAATAGTGGAAGAGCTTTTGGGTATTGTTGTTTATTTTTTCACAATTTCAACCGCTTGTATGCGGTAAAGAACTCCTTTTCGATAAACACGATACGATCCAAGATTCATTAGTCGTAAAATTGGATTCGTCAAGACATTCCTTTGATACGGAATTGCTGTGGCGTGGCCGCGAGAGGTATGACGGTTGGGATGAAAGGAGGGAGGGGACGTCCCATTTTTAATAAGCGGCAACAACAGAGGGATACTTTATTCGCGGCACGCGCATCATTTTTCACGTTTACGGCGCGCCGAGCGAAAAAACTTTGTACCTACGTCAGGACGTATTCGGCATCGTCTGATGTATATGTATACGTTTAATTATATATATATATAATATCCATATAAATGTATACGTATATACGCTATAATACATTTTGCCGAACCCGTCGGTCGAGGGTCGTAATAATTATTCGCAAAGCGTAGCTATTTGCAAGCAAATTAATCGCGGGGCGTTCCAGTAACCTCATTACTTGCTTGCTCATGGCGTGTTCCTCGGTTGCCGAAGCCTCCTTAGTGTATGCACGAAGGAGACCGGAACCTCATAGTAATATGCTCGATTGCAAAGCGACACAAGCTACTAATTTACGCCAATTTTAAAATCCGGGGTTATCCCAGACAAATGATTTTCTAGCGTAATTCGTAAAAAGAAAGAGAGAATCGTTCTTCGCAAATCTAACGTCATTCGGCATCCGTTCAAGTGTTTACCGTCAATACGGATAGATAAATTTGACGTGTACCATTGAAATTAGACTAAAGGAGCGTGGAAAAGCATAGATACCTTCCTACCATGTCCGTTGTAACAGTGTGACTTAATAGCGTGTAGCGTACTGAGAAAACATTGCGTAATTTGGAATCGTTTAATCTTACGCACGTGTTACTCATGCTGACCAGAACTATATGAGACTTCCGGTTCGGATTTATTTCTGAATTATTTTTGTAACGAGCACGGAGAACGGCGAAAGTCGAGAGAAAGGAATTTCACGGGTAGGCTGTCTCAAGCCTAAATTGTCATACCATACGAAATGGAGAAAGGCGGCATGTTACGGTTTGACGATCTTTTCCGAAATGAATATACGATTATCAGTTGAATGATAGGTTTACTTATTCCTTGGCAAGTACGGGGAACAAAAGATCTCGAGATGCGTCGGGCCTTTACGTGGAGGACAATGACGCCACGGTCAAAGCCACTGAAGCGAGCGTGCGAATGTCAAGCACGAACGTACGTAGTATGTACTGCGTTGTAGCTGGCTGACGTACCGATCTCAGAAATTACTGGTAATTCTAGCTTCGATGCCGAACAGGATTTCAACTATGTATTATATGCTTTAGATAGCGGCAAATTCAAGGGGAATCATTTAGACGGGTTAATGTGCGTTCGTAGGGAAAAATGTATTAGGCGATAATATTTAGGTGTTATCAATATATATGGGGAAGTTCCTTAGTTATTTTACGTGGTCATGGTGTATTCGTATGTTAACAGTTAACATAGAGACTTTATGATGTTCGGTATTGGAAATTTCATCATCGCCCTGTTTTACGGTGAAGTTTACGGCTGGTAGGGAATTTTTTTTAATTACGATATTGGCCCCACCATGCGATCAGGTGATAAGTCTTTTCAAACCTCATTCCATTTCCATTTTATCCTGCCGAGCGTTGAAAGGCGTCCTCGTTTCTCGCGTGTCGTCGTCGATTTCCTTTCAACGAGCCGATCGAGTTTTACGTTAATTTACCATATCGGAACATTAACTGGTTTGTCGAGCAATCCGAAACGATTGGTTTCGCGTGTTATATTATTTCATAAATTCCGTGATCTAAAGCATAGATATTTTTATCAGACGTACGTATACGAGGGTTACGCATTACACGCCTGGAAAATCTCCCCACAAATCTTAACGAGGCCTTCTGCGCTTATACATCTTTACCCCCAGAAGTCGGAGACGCGGAGTTTCTGGAGGGTTGAGAAAAAGTGAAAGTAAACGAGGCGATTGAAGACGACGAGAAGACCAAGGAATAACATAGTTTTTGAGTAATCACTCGTTGTTCCCCGAAGCACGCAGAAGAATTCATTCGGAGATGGCTCCTCGTCGCCACGTGCTTGCCCGATGCTTTGCGTTCTGCCGGTGTCCATCCGATAACAAGATAATGGCCACTTAGTTTTCAGGTAGCGCGCGATCCACTCTGCCTGGCTAATTATTCTAAGAACTTACCGCTAAACGATTATCTCGTTCGTTGCTCACTATCTTCCCTTTAATCCATCACGTGGGGCCAAAATGTCGCTTCGTCCGTTACCTCTTGAGAGCAAGGTACGGTCGCTTAATCTCCGGCAATAAATAAGAGCATCTTAAACTCCAGAAAGCCAGTTTAACCTCCATCTTGCAGCATCCACTTTTCCTCGGCGTACCTCAAGTACCGAGTAGCGTCGCGGTTAGCGCTGATTTTATTAATGAAAAATCAAAGACGATCTTTAGGAAAAGTTACGAGGAACTTACTGTATGCTTGTTTGACCTTTTTATTTTCCTATCGGTTATTACAATGCAGCAATTGATCCCGTATTAAGCTATGTGGAGTTTCGTTACACATACTGTATCCGAACCATAGGAAGCTTCTCACGTGTACACTCGTGACATAAATCTTGGAAGCTTAGCGACACCCAAGTCTTGCCTCGGGGGGTTTGGCTCGAATCCGCAAGAGAGTCTTGCTCTCGAACGCCAAGTGTTTTAAGTCTCGACTCGTGAAAGTGGCCTCGCGCAGCCATCGGCCACACTAGTACACAGCGGAGAACAGGCCGGCGAGCACACGTGCACGATTTCTCTACCGCCGCCACGCACATTCTTTCACGATCTATTGATTCCGTACTCTGGCCAACTACCAGCTTGGGAAATGGGCACGACGTGCGCGCGGACGTTAAGTGTCGCGAGGACGATCATCCTCGCCAGACGCTACCGGATAACGCATTCCGATATTGAGGTCCTTGAACAAATGAAGCGACAGGTTTCCTTGGGACGAAAATAAAACGGAGTAAAAATAACTGGCGCAGCTATACTTTTAACCGAAAGAGCATCGAACGGCTCGTTCGACTCGAAGACAAATGAAGTTCGGTAACTGACCCGGGGCTAATCGAATAACCGGAAATTACTTTGGTCGCCTCTATAACGGGTCTTTCATCTTTGTGCTCGTCGAGTGGCATTGCGTGAAATTATTCGTTCTTTGGGATCCACACAAAATTTTCGAAATAACAAACATATTCCTCGGATGAGAAAGTGCTGCTGGGACGTGGAAGGGATATGGAATGGTGGGTGGCGGAGAGGGCGTCTGGGGAATGGAGGGGCATATCGAAGGAGACCACAGAGAATAATACGCTCGCTATCGTAACGGATATCGGAGCGCCTGGGAAAATATTCTTGGAGTTGTGGTTGTCCGTCGTTCCTGGTATTTCATCATCCGTGGCTTACCACGTGGATTATCATAATGCGGCTAGTTCGCGAAACATCTTTTGATCTTTTGACACGAGTGGTATGGGTCCTGGTCATTGTGAACTTTTACTAGATTTATGATGCGAACTATTTTTCTAGCATCTTTTTCCGTATACGTGTGTGCCTTGGCGTACGTATATGTACATTCGTATGGAAAATATTGATATACCTCACGGTTTTTATACGTTTGCGGATGCAACGAGAACACATTGGGTCAGTGGGTGGAAAACGCGTGTGTAAGCTCCGTGGCTCTTTTATCGTGCTGGGTATATAATACTGTTAAGACGGAATAAAGGCCGTTCGAGTCGATCGTTAATTATTTTTACGGTCTGATTCGCTGCGGTTCGCCGCTTTGAGATTAACGGAACGCTAGGGACCTTTAAGTTCCAGTACA
This sequence comes from Cephus cinctus, assembly GCF_000341935.2. Classification (NCBI taxonomy): domain Eukaryota; kingdom Metazoa; phylum Arthropoda; class Insecta; order Hymenoptera; family Cephidae; genus Cephus; species Cephus cinctus. The sequence goes on along the minus strand of NW_014334164.1, from coordinate 152,364 downwards.
CTCATTTTCTCTGTCACGGAAATACAAGCTTCGACGCTATCGGCCTTAATTCAATATCCTATAGAATTTACTTCTATTGCTATGAATCTACGTGTTATATTCTCTTGGTGTTGATTTTACGGTCTTGCTCACGCGGCAGTAAAAAGGAGCGTGTGTCGTTGTGGCATTTAAATAATTCGGTACCAAATCTTTCGGGCTCACATCGAACTGCTGATTTATCTAGATCAGATTCTATGCTTTATCGAGGGAAGTGATCGGTGCACTTGAACCGTCAAGGGACATTATTGAAAACACGTGTCTGGCTTTACAAAACAGAAATACTATTTACAGAGCTGCGCTTAGGATTTTTACGGGAAACTTCCTTTTTTTTTTCCTTGTCCAACAAACCGGCTTCCGCTTCTCGGATTATTATCAGAGCCATTGTACGTATGTTGGGGGTACAAATTCAGTGTCAAGTCAAACTCCGTCAGGTGATACGAACCGCGTGTATTCGAGATACACAGTGAACGTGTGTTGTATCGGTAGCATGATAAAAGTAACCGACAGACAAGAAACAGAGAACTAATTATTTTACTGTCAAAGCCGGCATAGCGGCGAAGAAATTGCTACAATAATTTCTGCATTCAGGAGCGATATTGCCGCGGAGAACAGAGAGCACACGGGGGACGCTATACGAGCGAGGGTGGCACAGAACGAGAAGCTGCGACCAAGGGACGCAGAGAGACAGTCGTCGTAATAAAGGATCCGTCGACCCTCGAAAACCTTCCTGCCACCCTGAAACTACCCGAACCGCCCAACCCTTAACCATGAGTTATTTCCAACATGGGCTGGAAGAACGTTTTCAGCATTCGGTCGCGCGCATTATCCATGTAAAGCAAGGCCCCGTATCCTGGTCGCGTTGCGCTTACTGGGTTGCCTGACCAGCTGGCCTCTACGTAACGAGGCGGAGCACGCCGACCGGAAAAGCACAAGTGAGTTGAAAATAAAAGGACCCACGACCGTACACGCTACTTTCGCGTGAATTGTGTTGCGCGTCCCAGTGCTCCGCGGCTGGTAAAGCAGCAGTCGCACTCCGGCCTCCTATGGAACATGGTTTATATTCCGAGAATCTGAACCGCTCTTGCTGCCGTGCCAAATGTCTCGCTCTCTTTTCCCCTCTTACGCACGCGAATAACGGGGCGCACCGCGTTATGTTACGCACGCGTACAACGCTCTCGTCTATCACGATACTTACGCCCGGGTGTTTACGCACGTGTATATATACGTACTGCTGAGTATCCTTGGAGTATGCTCCTTTACATCCCATATTTATATCCAGTTACGAGTGAGCATTATAACGCGATATACATTTGCGAGTGGTCTTGCTCCTCTTCTCTGGTTATGAGAAAATAAATCTCTCTACGACCGGGAAGTCTGAGGGAGTTTCAGGCCATTTCAGGGAGATCATTTTTAAATGATCCATCGGTACGATCATTATTTCTGATGCGCAGGATACTTTTGCGAGAGAGTCGTCTGAAATTGATCGACGTTTCAAGGCGTTTCGAAACACGGCTTTACGTTCAGAGGACAACGATCGATACGCGTCGCGTGTGTGGTTCATCGGTAAACACGACAGAAACTTTGGTACTTTGGGGACGGTCTGTGTGAGCGCGATCTTTTTTTGTTCATTATACGCGCCACGCTGTATGAAATCGATCGTTCGGGGGTCGAGGGATGAGTTACGGGAATGCGAAAAGTGCGGAGCTGTAGTAAACGGCAACGGGGAAATGGATTCGCGAAAGGGCAGAGCCTCGAGGATTGATTGCGACGCGTAGTCGACCGCGAAACTCTACCGAGACGGGACAGAGAGAGAAATAGACTTGTTTGTGTATCTCCAATAACACTCTTTATATTTCCCGTGGAAGTTGAGATAATGGCGAACAATGGTATCAGAGAACGAGGAAGTGAGTGGAGAGCTGGAGGATAATCGCCAGACTCCTGTTAATAAAAGCTGTATCTGAATTTTGAATTCTGAATTCTCTGTCGATCGTTACATTTTTTTTTAGAAAATATTCATAACCTTGTGCGGTTGTTACGGCATCGAATTTACTATAGTCGCTATTCTCAGGTACAGCTTTATCCTTCGCGTGTCAGTGAACCTCGTTCGCTTGTCACCCGCGAGTTTCGTGACTCTGCACCTCGTTATCGCGGGACTTCACATTGTCCATTCATCCGGTTGATAATTTACGGATTGTAATGCACAGACACGTCATAATCACTTATCCCGTGTAGCGGTTCTACAGCGCGACAAATATTTCCGCAGCACAGTTTCAGGAACTCAAATAACGTTTCTGGGCACAGCTGTTTTGCTTCGTACGACCGTAGAGACAGGATTGACTTCATTCTATACGCGTGGTCTATGGAAGTAAATCCAGTCGAGTTTTTATTCTTCCTTGTGAATCCTCACTTTGTATATAAAAGTCTCGTGACATTTCCGTGGCGCATAGCTGCACGAGGGTTCCTCGCCGCGGTAAAATATATCTCTAGCGCAAGACTCGTTTACACGTATGGCCACGTTCTTAATAATAAAAACCTGCTTCTGGGTCAGGAGACATGACATCACTCGTTACGATACTCGCGAGTGTCGAGGCAGCGAGAGTGCCCACATAGCCAGTCAGCCAGTCAGTTTCATCCACGGCATATTTTAATCTCCGTCAATCGACGTTCTTATGCGCGATGGCAACGACGCCAAGACAGTTGACGTTTTCTTTTCGTCCTTAGAAATTATTTCTTCTTCTTCTTTTCAATCACCTTACACGCCTCTCTTCTCCGGTATCCGAAACGTCATCGGTGCCGCCTGTCATCGTCGTCATCGTTCGCGTGAAAATGTCACAATAGCCCATACGCCTTGATCATCGCGTCAATGTGTCGGCAGGCTTATTTCGAGTCGACGCGAAATGCCGCTGCTCGTATCAGGGACACAGGCGAGCCAAGTCCCCGTAGGTCGGAGCGAGAAGCTTAGAAGGAAGCGTAACGGTTTAGTGAGAACGGTGGAAGGAAGGAACGCGAGCTGGAGGTAGAAAGGCTGCAGACGGAGGCGGCTGAAACGGGGGAGCTCGAAAGACGGGAAAATGGAAGAGGGAAGATGTCGAGGCAACCTGCTGCTGCCCCTCTCGCTTGCGCTCCTGGCCTCATCTCCCGGTTGCCGTGACGACCCATACCACCCGCCATCATGCCAACGAGCATAGTCACAGTCACAGTCCAGTCACAGTTACGCTCACAGTCACGGCTCCTCTTCGCACTCGTGAATCTGCCATGCTTCCTGCTCCTGCTGAGTATGCCCGTCACTCCTGGCGTCTCTCTCGCGCCTCCCGTTCAGCTGTCTATGCTTCTCCGTCTACTTCCCATTCCGGATCATCCTCTGTTTCTGGTACCGCGCGTGCGAGTAGACAGTCACTGTGCTATTTAGACGTCCTTTGCGATATCGTGGTGTACTACGTCTGAGAGCGGCCTTAGAGAAGCTGCACCTATTTCCTTACCGTTCGGCGTAAATGAAAATCCTTGGAGCATCGTGGACAAAGCACAATGCCGGCATTCCATCGACACTGTAGTTATACGACTTTCGTGAAGGTAAACGCCGAGAGGCTTTACGTGGATTTTTATGGTTTACTATATTTTTTAAACTGACACTCACGTGAGTCTAGTCGGTTCGCTTCTCTCGTGACTGGTAACGATAGACAGGTCCTTGGGTGACACTGTGCACGATCTCCCAGCACTCTCGTTCGTACCTTACAACGTTCCGTAATCGGTCATGTTCTTCCCGTCTTCCTATTACTTACTGTATGGCTACGTGACTCGTTCCTCTGTATATCCACACGCACGTGCTACGAATTGCCACTCGAGCGTTCGCAATGGGACACGAGGCACGAGACACGGACACGCGGGACTAACTTTTCAGCAGGCGATTCCCTCGGGACGGAAGGAAACGCAAGGTCTTCTAATGTTCCGATCCGACGCGAACTTTTACCATAGGCTTTTACGTCCATTATGTTGGCACTTTTTACGCCGTCGGCGTAGCTCTATCAGACGTGGATCGATTCGAGCTCTTTGCTATCTCACGGGTATACAGTAGTAATTGCGATAAGATATTCAGTAGATTATTATTTATCGAAACGTCAAGACTCCGGTGATCGCTATGTCTGATTTAAGATCTGAGTTTACGTAATTTCGCGATTTTCGTCTTGTTACACTCGAACAGAATTTTACGACCCGCTTCTACGTCCAGTTGGCTCGAGTCTCGGTGCGGCAATCCGAAGACTCGTAGAGAGCCAGTCATTCGCGTAAAGTGAAGATAATTACGAATCCACCTACGAAGCGTCCCTTTGTGAAACCACATTTACGTGACGTCACAGCTCCTAACCACCTTTCCCTCTTGCTCCCTTTTTCTTTCCCTCAGCTCGCGACTCTTTCTCTCTTATCTGTTTCCTTCCTACTATTCTCTCCTTCGCTCTCCGTCTCACTCTCGCTCGCCTAACGTTACCCACACTCGTTCCCATGGGTCTACTCGTCCCAGGCACCCGACATGACTTCCGTCCTGTAGCCTCGACTCAATGCCAATTAAAATACCCGCGCGGATCGCGTGCCTGGTACACGCAGTTGCACGCGAATATTCGTATCTCATCGTGCAAACTATAGACACGGTGAACCAGAGCCGTCGTAGAGATTAACCAGAGCATCCACTCTGAGATATTCACGCGGCGAAATCGCAGCCGAGCAGTTCGCACGGAGTCGTATCTATTCGGACGCACGATGCTTGCACCAGTGTCCCGAGTGGATAAGAAAGGACGATGGTGGAGATCAGAAATGAAAAGGGGCACTTTCATTCAAAACTACTTTCTCGACGAGCCGTGACCCCCGTTCGTGGTTCGTAAATCGAACGGGAGGAACGGATAAAGTTGAACAGGCCAGTCCCGACAAAGTTGCTCGATTAGAGAGCTTTGCGCCGCGTAATTATCCCGAGAAACGGGAGAGCCGTAATTCCGCGGTGAGCGAGACAAAAAGATATCTTGGTTGTGTCGGGTCGGCGGGGTGACGGGAGGGCGGGAGGGAGAGGAGGCCAACACCAGGAACGAAGCAAACCCGTTTCGCCGGATACCGGTACGCCATTCCGCACGTTTCTCCCACCAGTTCGGAAGATAGTCTCTATATACATAACGTTTTCTCATTCGCATTCTTTCCGATTCTTCTCTCTCCCCTCCCTCTCTTTCTCTCTCTTTCTTCTTTCCTTCTTTCTTAACGATACTGCGAAAATCCTCGGTGACCGCGGGAGACGTCACGCGGACATTTTGATCGTCATGGGTGGCCCGCCACTGGGTCTTCTTCTCACTCTCTCTTTCATTCTCCGTCTTCGACCATCGTCATCATCCCGAGTATCATTCACGTCTACCCTACGTGGACGACGTATATATTCACCCTTGATAGTTTCTTCCCTTCACGATACGAGGGTCAAGTTCTCCGGTTACTTAGCTCGTAGGGTTTATCGGTAACACGCATGTGGCTAAGGGTGCTTTTCATTGCAAGGATCGACGTCGTATCGCGTGACTGGTCTGCCGTTGCCTCGCTAGTTACGTCTTGGCACAAAGTATCATGTGCTGTTGTGCATATACGTTTAGCGTGTGCTATACGGTTTTACGTCAGCGGCCGCAGCGGCCTGTGTCCGCCTGTGCACCGGTGTCGTTGTGACTGCTTTGGCTTTTTCTAATTACGAGTGAATTGCAATAATTATGAAACAGCTGTTATCGCCGCGTGCCAATACACTGCTGTCGTTTTGGCCTGGGAGGTATGTTGTGCCGACGATACGCAGAGCGTCCCGACGCTTCGACTTTATTTACTCGGGTTCACTCGCTGCTGCTTTTTCATTATATGTATATATACGCCTTGACGAGAATGTTTTTATTACACTCGCAATTCAGCGCCCGTCCTGGAAGACCAGACGCGCTAAGCATAACACGCCAATTGAATTTGTCCGATAGCAACGCGACGTGTGATAACGCGAGGACCTTATCAGAAGCGAAAGAACTTTTGCTCTTTCTTCAAAACGTAGTCGTACGTATGCAAGTGAGACCGGTTAACGATTCGTAATGTTCATAGGTCCTTAAGAGCGACGGGATCACGACTGTAGTGACGCTTGACTGTGGTTAAGGAACGTCTCTCTTTCTCTTATGACTCTTTCTATTCTTTGTCGTCCTACTTCCGAGCAGCCGCTTACGAGATTTCCCTTTGGACGTATCTGTAGGGATCGTTTTGCTTTTTTTTTTTTTTTTTCAGATTTCCCGTCCTTTGTGCATGCTCTTTTGTGGGATAGGATTCTTTTTAGTCAGTTCTCGGAATAACGCTCACGCGTCCGTACGCACAGTTCTCGAATACTGCGAGTTCTTTGTATTTATGTACTGAAGAGACTTACGCAATATTTGTAGATTCTTTTTTTACCGTTCTGTCGCTCGCGGTGAATTGCCAATCTGTAAAGCCATTAAATCTTTTGATTATCACGTGTTTACCAGCACTAGAAGCTCATTGGGTGTGCCAAAGTAGCATGCTACGAACGATTAAAAAATTATTTAATTTATTTACACTTCTAAACGTAACCGCAATCTGTCATATTGATTGTTTCCCGTGAACGCGCGCATCAAGCGGCAAATTCACACACATTGAACGACGAGAGCGACGATCAATCGACGTGGCGCAAACGTGGTAACAAAATTTTGAGATATTTTCAATACACATGCTAACGATAAAATACGAATTTTATACTAGAGGGAATGCTGGCTCTTCTATAGGAGGGGTCTGTTACGTGATCATCTATGCGAATGGGGAGCATGTTCGTATGACGGCCTGTGTCAATAAGTAATTCTCCATTATGCTCAGCAGTAGGACTCATGCGTATTCGTACAGGCGTCATGGGTAATGTAACCAATTCTACGTAAATCTCACGTATGCCGTCCAAGAGCACTTGTCACCTTGGGTGCTTAAGTTTAGTTCGGCTGGCATTGCTAATGCATGAGTCCGGGAAGTTAGCCCCCCGTAATTCGAAAATTCCAGTTCCATTGCTTGTTCTGAGTTGTTCTATGTTTGTTCTATATTGTTCGAGAAAAACAAGTTTCTCTATTGAAATTTGTAGCGCTGAGACGAAAAAAACAGTTTTCTACCGGAACCCCCCATTTATGGAAAATCAAACTTTTTTTCGTTGTTCCAGGTTGTTCTAGTTGTTCTAAATATTGTTCCAAAATATAAGTACCGCTGAGTGAAGAATACTGGAATGGGATCAAAAAAACGATTTCTTCATATAAAATCATTCTAGTTTGCGTAGTTCCGATTTCAAATGTTGTTCTACATTGTTCTAAGTGTGTAATTCCGATTTTGAATGTTGTTCTACATTGTTCTAAGTTTGTTCTATATTGTTTCAGAAAAACAAGTTTCTCAATTGAAATTTTTAGCGGTGAAACGAAAAAAAAAAACAGTTTTTTACCGGAATCCCCCATTATGGAAAATCAAACTTTTTTTGTGGTTCCAGGTTGTTCTACGTTGTTCTAGGTGTTTCTACATTTTCCCAGGTTGTTCGAGGTTGTTTCAGCTTGTTATAGATTTTTCCAGCTTGTTCTAGATTGTTCCAGGTTGTTCTTGGTTTCTCTGAATTGTTCCAGGTTGTTCTGGGTCTATCGATGATTGTTATAGATTTGTACAGCGATCGGATAATAGAAACTAACTTAGAACAAGGTAGAACAACATTCGAAATCGGAACTATACAATGTAGAACGATTTTATATGTAAAAAAACCTTTTTCTTTTTTATCCCATTCGAGTATTCTTCACTTAGCGGTAATAATATTTTGGAACAATATTTAGAACAACTAGAACAACCTGGAACAACAAAAAAAGTTTGATTTTCCATAAATCGGGGGTTCCGGTGAAAAACTGTTTTTTTCGTCTCAGCGCTACAAATTTCAATTGAGAAACTTGTTTTTCTGGAACAATATAGAACAAACATAGAACAACTCAGAACAAACAATGGAACCGGAATTTTCGAATTATGGGGGGCTAACTTCTCGGACCCCTAATGCATACGAACGCATATCAATGATGGCGCTACGAAGACAGCAGGTTTGATTACATACAAGTTTACCACCCCTGCAGAGGACTTCGGTTAACGGGTTCCTTCATTCTCGGCGTTACCCGGTTCTCATTCTCATCCAGCCAGAACTGGTATGTCGGGACTTACTTCGGGTTCAGGTCAAAGCCGAGACCTTTTTTTTTTACGTTGCTTTCTATACGTATGCACTTACCTGTACTCTGGGTTACTTTTCCTTTTTTCGTCCTGGGTTCGAATGAATTTTTCACTGTAACATAGAAACCGAAGACAGATGTGCCAGTCTCCCATTAGAATACACTGGTTTTTATCAAGGAATGTCCACGAGGCATTGTCGGACGCAGGAAGTGGTTTCGCACCGTTTCTAGCTAGCGAGAGTCGACGGTTTGTGTTTTCATGTCTGCTGAAACAAGATGAGGTCCTAGCGTCGCACTTTGTGTGTAGTTGATTGGCAGCAAGCGATGAAAGTGCAATTTCCCATGGTTTCGTTTTTGTTTAAGGACTGTTGCATGCATGCTGGTTTTCGCGTTGTTTTCAACTTTTTCTTCATTTTATCTTGCATGCCTTCCTATTTCTTCTTATTTTGTACGCTCTGTATCTCTTGCCTCTTCACCGCTTTATATATACGCGTACATAGGTTACACGTATCCGTGGTTCAGGGGTTCGACACAATGCTTACCGTTTATGGGAGAGATTAGGGCAACTCGGTTGGCTTGTAACGGACGTACGGTCGAACCCTGAAACTCGCATGGTCGACCCTTGCCCGACCTTATAGTCGGGCGGAACGGTAAAATAATCCAAAACCTCTTATAATTTAATTTTACTCTACCACACGTTTCATGAATCTTTCTCGTAGCCAGATAGAACGATTCTAATGAATTTTTAAATCAACCTGTGGCCGTATCACTCGGTCTACTCTACTCTCCTCGGGCATGCTTTATAGATGAGATTAGATCCTGCCACGTACTGTACTACGGCAGTACTTAGAATCATTTAATATTCGTTATACGTTTCGACGTGTAGATAGCTCTCCCATCGTAATATCTCTTTGGATCTTTTATGCAATCTCGCATATGTAAAGATCCCAAGTAAAAATAATTGCTGGTCAGTGATAAATGTCCTAGCCTAATTTGCTAATGCTTTCGACAGGCCGATGGTTTGTTAATCTCTCGCGTCGGCGAGCGTGCTTTGGCTCTGTCCCTCCAGGGTTTCGTGGCCTTTCCCCCTCTTCCCTTTGCCCTCCGGCCCTCGCGCTCCCAGTGTCACATGATTTGACTCAAAGTGATATATTATGATGGATAACCGCGGCAGCCGTAGGTGGAGTCGTCGTGCATTCGACCCACTCGCCCCTGCCTAACTGGCTGGCTGGTTTGTTGGTTCGCTGGCTGGCTGGGCTGACGCCTGACTGCTTGGTTGGTCGACTGACTGGTAGACTGTGCTTGCACGGAACTCAACCTGCACGTCGAAACGGCCACCGACATCGGAAGCAGGATCGTCGGACGTTCCTTTAGCCCGTGGCCGAACAAGCTTCGACATCCCTGATTCCCTCTCGATTCAGTCGGAGCTTGCTGTCGGTAAACGAGTTCGTCGGCTTGATAACCTTTCGCGAGGGCGTAATATAATAATGGTAAGCGCTTACGGAGATACCGGCTCTTTTAATTGCCGTTGATATATGCGCAACGCTATAATATTATTATTCGGTTAATAATATTTTCAGCAGCACTATACATTACGTTCTTCGCTTCAAGCCTATTATCTTCCTTGTGTCGAACTTTATCTACCTTTTTTTTTTCTCTTTGATGATGGTTTGCTCGGGACGAGCCACTTACGCGATGCTATGTTACCCTTTGACCCTGCTAGCCTTTGGCGTCGGTTCGATCTGCTCTTAGGCACGTCACGTCGATGAAAATCACTGGGAAAACATCGTGTCCGAATGGCTAGGGTCACGGGACGCGTTCTTGTAATTGGAAGGATACAATTAAAACGTTCGCTGACTTATTGAGACGGGACTGCCGTCAGGGATCTACTCTCTCCCTCTCTCTCTCCCTCTCACGCTCTCGTTAGTCGGATCGTACTTTCCCGTTGTCAGGTGGCTGGCTCATCCCTTGTAACTGTATTCTCTTTACTCCCTTTGTTCAGAAGGGACCTTCTCGGGACCTCGTAAATTAGCCGGATCCAAGATAACTAATTTTACTTAACGAATTATCGATAATACCACATCCGGCCGGGTACGTCAGAGTATAAAAGTATAGGTCACGAACGCTTAGGCATTCCAGTACCGGTCGGTCAGAATTTTGCGGCTTTTTAAATAAACGCTCGCGGATATCAAAAGGTATTAGCATTAATCGGCGGTCACGTTAGTACCGTATGTAGTGGTTAAATTATATCTATAGACAAAAGTCTAGTTCAGCCACGTGGATGACGATGGTAATATCGATTTAGCGAAAGACGTACGTTGCGTCCTTTTTGTCTCCGATCTTCTGTCTTGTCCTGCTTCTTCTCCGTCGTTCCTCGATCCCTTATCTCTCTTACTCCTATCACTTCGCAAGCGCCGCTCTGTCTCTCTCTCTCTTGCTCGCACATGGCCGTGGCCTTCAATATCGGAGATAAACTCGGAGCGACTCTCCAAGAGAAAACACGTTATCCTCTCGATTCTCCTTCGCACTTCCTCACGCGTTTTCCTTCCTTGGGACGAATTGACGCCGTGTGATTTGGGAGGGGAAAATCTTTGGCGGTTCGTAGGAACAAACGGAATGGGAACAGCCTCCGCCATTCTATCCTGGCAATTGCTTTTAAACTTTCTTCCCATTGGTGAGACCCTAGCAGCTGCTCTTGGTTTTGTGGGTGGCTGCACTGAATCCTGCATTGTATTTAGCTAGACTGCTAGGTACTTTGTTTATCCGATAGGGATTGGCTTGCTCAAACGCAATCTGACATTTAGTTCTAGCGACGTCCGAGACTGTTTCTGGATTTACGTTACACTCGGGAACAAAGCAGGGGATACGTCTTCTCTATGGTAAATTTGTCCAATTCTCTCTCTCTCTCTCTCTCTCTCTCTCTCTCTCTCTCTCTCTCTCTCT
>NW_014334164.1:131576-140934 GCF_000341935.2 Cephus cinctus | reverse complement strand
CTCTCTCTCTCTCTCTCTCTCCCTCTCTCTCTCTCTCTCTCTCTCTCTTGATTCCTGTCGAGTACGCTTCTTGATCCTTGGCACTATTATACAAACGTATACCTACTACTGCGGTTCGACTGCTGTAGAGACTAGAGATATTTGGCGGACGTCTCGACGGCACGAGTAATGGACACGCTTTCGGGATTCCTCCTACGTAGTAGCCACTCTCGTGATTTTCTTGCTTCGTTTTTATCCGGCCGAAGGAAACTGGCCGCTTCATCGCGCTCCCCGTATGACCGCATTACTCGTTTGCTTGTTTGCTCGCGAAGGCTCCATTATATACATAGGTATATACATAAGTGAATTCAACTCGAAGAGAAATTGCTTCGGACTGTACCACGGAGGTATCCTTTTCTCTCCTTTTCTTCTTGTTCATCTTACCGAAGAATAAAGCATCGTCTTATACAGCAAATTCATTCTGGACAATGCGGTTAGGAGGCAGCCAGTTCGTGATGCGTCTGATAGGGTATTGCGTCATCGTTATGGTCGAGCGATGCATATGCGACTGTTGTATCTACGCATTGACCGTGCGAGAATGATTTTTAGGTTAAATCAATATCGTCGATACTTCCTCCTGACTGCAATATATATATATATGCTACAACTGACACATATTTAACACTTTAACGTGCCAATGGATTCTGTTAAGTGTATTTTGCGCAATTTTTACGATGACGTGTCGAGTTGTACATTGGCCTCTGTAATATATTGAATTTCGTACGGGAATGCTTAATAGCGGTACCTACCGTACTCTTTGCTCGAGGTAAATTTTATTCAATGTCACTCAACGTCTATGCATAAAATGTTTTTCAACCGCGGTAATGCAACAAATGTAATCTGTCAGCCCGTTCCCAGGAATAATTCGTACTTTGTGGGTTTATGCCTTATTCACTCGCTGGGGGACGATATCGTCCCGGAGGTTCTGCCAATCGATTTTCTCGAGTGAAACACACCAGACAACCTCTGCTGAAACGTAATCCGATAGATCAAGAGGATGGGTGGTGTGGGGTGGGTGGATGGGGGATAGACGGGGTGGGGAGGTCATTTGTTTCTTCTCTTTTTCTCCTTTCTCCAGCTCACTCACTCTCGCGAATTAGGCAAGTACCTCATCCAATCATGAAGGTTGCAGTTTGTGAATCGTTATAAGGAAATTACGCAAAAGTCAATCGCATTGTCGTGGGAGGACAATTTACGCGGATAGATTATAGGAGAGTTTTACGGGTTTTTAATAGACGTGTTAATAAAAAGTATCGTATCGCGATTGGCACGTCTAACGAATCGACTTACGGAAGCGTCAAGGCCAGTATGGTAATTTCGAACTGTCACTTTGTATTAATCGATGGTTAACACTTTTCTTGGTATCTTACTTAAAATGGGAGAGACACGATTTTCCTGGTTGCTTATATAAAATTTGACATAACGAAGTTACGGAATTGCGGTGTATCTCGTCGGTGCTCGCTTTGTAAATTCACTTTAATAATGTTAACACGAAATTATGACGTTAATGCTCGTGGGCAATATCACGTCGGTTGAGGGTTCAAGCATATAAAAGGGGTCGCTGGAGCTGGTTTGACACCACCAACAAAACAGTCACGACCCGTCGTGTCTGTCTCATCAAGATGAAATATTTTACAGACAACGAAATGACGTTTTCGTTGGATATTTCAAGCCGTGGGAGACCCACTCGCCCCCCACCCTTCGGATCTTGCGGTTTCGCTAATCACACGGATCACAGCATGTCCATTATGATCGTAATCCGTGATAGATAAAAAGCGAGCAGGATTTATGGAAAAAGAAAAAATCAATTTAGCAGCCAACTTTGCTCCAAGTAGTTCAGGATCCCACGACTGTTTCTCGTTAACCCATGATCGCCCTTTCGTCGATGACCTGGCTCTCCTCTTTCTTCCTTTTCGCATCCCCCAGCCAGTCTCGCCCTACATAGTACCTGCATAAAATGAATGAGTAGCTAAATCAATATTCGCAGCACTCGTTGCAATTACCAAAGTACTTGTTCCCCTCTCGTCCCTCACCCATACAGTGGGCATAGATCCCAGAATCGCTACTGGAAATTAATTGAGTTTCATAGAGCAATATCGAGAGGTTATAAAAGGGTGAGGGAGGGTCTGAGGATGACCAGCGACCCGTGATGGGAATTTAGGAACGGAAGTCCTAGGGAAAATGAATTGCTACAGTTTCATGGAAATCGCGCAGGGCAGTTCTCTCGTTTAACGAAGACGAAGTCGAATGAAGTCGCTAAGTAGTGGGTCGGCAAGTAGTTGGCTAGCGGCAGGGGCGAGGGGGGGCTGCCTCGCTTGGCTTCCTCCAAGGAGAAAAGGGTGGGACGCTCAAGAAGTAAAGGCCGGGCAGTGTCATTGTCTCTCGGTGTTGTTTCCCTCGCAATGGAATTGCGCGGGACGATTCGTTTCTCCTCTCGCATAGAGTCACAATGAGGAACTAGACTAGCCTCGACAGGAGTTCCGTATAGCGGCGAGACTTTCCTGCTCCCCCTGGCCCCGTTGTCGTTCCTGTTTCAGTCGTTTCTTCTACATCTTCCTCTTGCCTTTTCTACCATTTGTGACGATCTCTCTCTCTCTGTCTCTCTCCCCCACCTAGCCCCTCCCATTGCCACTCCACCATTTATTCTTTCTTCGCGACGACAATGGACGAGAATCCCGAAACTGGCTTTTCTCCTATCTTGCCTCGACGCACTGGCTCAATAAAGCTATATCGAGATTCTTTCTAGCTGGATTCGCCGCTAAACTCTTTGAAATCTTTGATAATAACAGTCTGGTAGTATATTTACACGCGTGCCATTATATCTTTCTTCCTTCTGTTATCCAGAAACACTTACTTCCTTGTTAGTATTTTCCTGATACCAATGCGACGTACGCGCCTTACGCTACGGGATAACACCGGAATTATATAATTACGCTGGTTTTACTTAGTTGACTATATGCCCGCGACCTTCGTCTATTAACTGTTACGCTTGACCTTGGCTTATTATAACGTGTATGTACGAGCAGTGGCGTATCGTCGTACCAATAAATGCAGTCAAAGGAACGTGCGCGCTTGACTTTCTCTCGTGAATTATAATTAGGATAGACGTTTACCGTGTTATTGGATTCCGGTTGACGCGAGGATCGCGTAACGTATATGAAATAATTGAGACGATCGAAGATAGGGGATACCAGAATTGTCAGGTACCAATCGCCATGCGCCAAATACAAATCTACGTGTAAGATACGCTAATGGCGTACCTCGCAATCTCTGGCAAATTACAATATTACATCTCGGAGCGCGGCTTGTCGCTGAATACCATTACAAAACACGTTTGTGTCTCGCAACGTCTCTCGGCGCGCTATCGCTTCGCGAGCTTCGAGATCCGACGATATATATATATACACTCCTATATACGCATACCGTGTATGTTTATACCTACTATATGTAGTTACACCGAGCGAGGACGATGCCACGGCGTCTGATTACAGAGAACTGTTGTTGTATCGCTGATTAGATATTGACCCCTTGTAATATTGAGAGTGTCGGGAAATATCGCAATGGCATCGTTGAATTTCTTCAGAACGAGTTGATCCTTCAGTTAGACGTCATTGATAAGATGAACCGTGCTGCAATAGCACAGTTAGGGGATCTTAGGAAGATATAAAAACCGAGTGTACCCCAATGGGTTACGTGGGTGGATCAGCTGTGAGAACGCATGACGTTATTTCGCGCTCGTCAGTGCCTCGCTTCGAGGCAGATACACACATTTCCACATGCCAGCGTCGTCGAGTTTCGCGCAGCTGGTCAACTGAAAATAGCGTTCGCTCGAAATAGAGACCACGCGTCATCGCGACGCTCATTCTCGCTGGTCCCTTTTCTCATTTTCTTTTGTTCGTAATTCGCGCACACTTTTTTTTTTTTTGTTCACGTTGGCCGGGAACAAAATCTTTGATCGTGTATCAAGTGTGGTTATCGAGTTTCATATTGCTACCATCTCGGATAGGAAAACGATCTATTAGCTCTTACTGTATTAGGAGAGTGTCGTACAATGTAATACAATGTTCTATATCCTTACAACGTCAGGAATCATATTTACTGCGACGTAATTTTTTGACTCACGGTCACAAGGCGACTACAGCTACCGAGCCAGACAACGTTCTCGCTTTCTGGTTCACTTCGGGGCGTCATCCTGCTCAGAGGCTACGCTCTTGGAATTATTCGTGCAGTTACGCCAATGCTCTTGGAAAGATTTGGTATTGTTTGGTCGAGGTCGAGGTGCTCGAATCTACCGTGTAGTCTCGACGTACCGAGTTGCCCGGCAGATGAGAGTACCCGACGGAGACGTCTCCACGGATCGGCAGAGGTCCGGGTGGGATACCGGCGCCCTGCTGAAGACAGGCAAAGGGCTGTAGGACGGGTGGAGATGGAGCCTTGTTATGGTTAAGGGCAGGGGAGGAACACCCTGATCCGGGTTGAGGACGTGGTGCCCAGCTGTCGTCCGACGCCCTGGGGAAGCGGCCGTGGGGGATCTCCAAGAGTCACGTAGCGATTCGTTAAGGAACGCTCTCGATTTAGTTTAAAGGGACGACTCGTGGGAAGGGATAAGAGTTATCGGATGTAACTACTTCGACCAATCGGAATTATTAGTTCTCGAATTTGACTGTTGTCAAAGCAGTCTGTCTTGGGACATCGATCGAGGTGTCTCGAGGTTGGTCGCGCTCCCGTATTGATAGTCTTTTTGTCTGTGCTTCCTATACGGTATGGGAAGTTCTCGCTTGTGCAGTTCTCGCAATATCCAGAAAATCCTATCGATTTTCTGCGCGTACGCGTAGTACCGAAACACGTGTTTCGGAGGTGCAGTGTTGTGCTACAGTGCCAGTGCCCATTTACAGTGTCCCCTAGATACGGTTCTCGGCCTTCATGGATCAGCTGAAACAGCTCCGGTGAGGATTCTCAATTTATTAATTGCTGTGAAGGGATTTCGACTTTACAGCTCCGATTCGTTCCGCTGCGTTCTCGATCGATTTCTCTGTTTTTCGCACTATTTACCTGAGGCTTACTCCGACTCTCCACCTCAACCTAGCAACCTCAGCGGTCGTGCATTTCCGTAACCATTCGTTCTCGTTCGTGCATCCAGTTGCGTTTGCTGATTTTACGCGTCCCCAAAAATCCACAGGATCCGTTAAACTGTCGTCCATTCTGATAGGTTCCATCAGATCTCTCGTTTTGGCTTAGTTGAGTTATGACTGATCCACCTGAACGCCCAAGGTCATACCGGCTCGTCAGTTCCCCGTGAAAAAAGAATTGGCGGCCGTCCGCCTGGCACGCGGATGCACGGAGGATGGATAGACGGCCTAAGGTGACGTAGGTTAGTTCAGGGATTTTCACTATTGGTGTCCAGTCAACAAAATACGTACGTTACAATACCTAAGACGTTACTCCGCTTCTCGCAGTTATCCAGACCTTGCCAGTCTATTAAATTCTCCGCAGGTATACCCTCCAAGTATCCTTTACGGGTTTACCCAACGCCAAGGCACACGCTTCTCTCGCCTCCAAGCCGTCTACTGACTATATCTATTCGCCTACACGTCTGCCGGACGCGTGACGAAGGAGAAATCATTGGCATCGCGACGCTCTACTTGTCACGGCTTTTGCTTCCACCTTGCAGATCCGTGAATCGCGGCTGATTCTGGTCAACGTATTAAAATCAGTCATATAAAAAAAATCGTCTCTAGTGACTTTATCTCTCCAATGTGTCTGGTAGCCATCGAGACAGGCGATCCTGTCGGATGATTCGGATCGATCGCAGGGTCGAAGTAATCGACCGTGCTTAGTCACGGTTCCTTGGGGTTGATCGGTTCTTTTCCGATACGATAGATCGAACGGTCGATAGTTATTGGATCATCTTGTGTTTCTCGTGTATACCTACGTATTCTAGTATACATACGTGACGTGCATAGTCCCACTGGTTCACGTGTCTTCAGTACGACCGCGTCATCTACAGGCAACCAAGTACGTCAGGATCGTATGTTATATACGTTGAGAGGTTGCGAGACACGGTAGCATCTGACAGCTTCGTCATGAACGTCAGGCATAATGAGTCTTGTGACGCGTACATACAATGAATAATGCATGCGAGGGAGGATCGGGTTGGCGAGAGAAATATTGAAAAGGGCCAAATATATAAATAGAAAAAATATTCGGACTTGCATTGTTCGTCGCGCGTGTACACACACGTGGCTCGTATGCAACGGGATTTTACTTTTCTTTAGACTTCCCTCTGTTCCCTTCTTTTCCTACATTCATTTATTTTTTCTTCACGTCGCCCATTCTCTATACGGGCTGTTTCTCCCTATTATGTATTTGTTCATTGCTCGGTCTATGTGTGCCATACGTTCAACATATGTTCCAGTTCGAACGGCATGACCCTCTTGTTGTTTCCGTGCAATCGACTGCTCCGTCTTTTACTCCGTTACCTCCTGGATTGTTGTTATTATTATTTTTCTTTTCGCGCATGTCGTTCACGTGAAATCATTTTTACGCTAGAGACTCTGCTACCCGGCTCTGTGACTGATTCGACGCCGTTGCTAAATTTTACTTGCTGACAGTATCAATTAGCAACACACGAAGGAAGGATATTCAATTAATGTTCCGAGCAGAACACGGAAGTCGGCGGACTGGCGATAAGATTCGTTCACGTCATGTTTTCACGGTCGTTCAGACTGCCGACGGATAAGACATGGAAACGCGTTTCTCAATGTCATTGTAATCGACTGTCTCAATGATTTAGCGATGCTCGCCAATCGCTTATGCTGGTTATACCTATGCATTTTTTTTCTTAGTGACGTCTTATGGAGACGACCTAATTAATTATTATTTTTCTTATGCCGCCGGTCGTCATTCTTAAGGATACGCTTGTAACGCGCTTTATAGCCGTGCATGGATTATTACTGCGTGATTTATTCACTTTATGGATAAGGCCTGACGCACGAGTTTACGCTTCGTTTAATGTCCCCTGTGCGATTAACGCGGAGAAAACGAGTTCGAATTTCTGCGGTATAGACTTTTAGCCACTCGGTGCTGTACTGTAATTACATAGAGGCTCGACCTGCCGAAGCAATTAACCCGAATGCCGTGTGGACGCATTTTTAGAAGTTTCCGGGACTCTTGGTCGTATACTCACTTTCGGGGGGGTCAAAGTTGTGTATCCATCTGACAGGTAGCGTACAATTCACGTGAAACGGTAAAAAGTAACGTTATCTTCCGTCTCTCTCGTGAGGAAAAGCGCTGGTAATAGCGTAGGCCAAATTTCGCTGGGACTCGTTAAGAAGGTAGGCACGGGATATCGTGTTTCGTCCAAGTTTAGATATAGTGGCGATTACGTCTCCCCCGTGTCAGCCTTTCTGTCTCAAGTTAATCTTATCTACGATCTGTAAACATTGAAGATACTCCGTGGCCAGTAGATACGAACGGTTATGAGTTCTAGGGATTTTCTTTTTCGAATTTTCCTAGACAACAAGATAGAACAGCTACAGCACCGTTAATACTATTTTTATCGGTGCGCCGAAATATTCGTCCCCTTATTATTCCGGTACTGCTGTATTATTTTGGAGATCAGGTAATTTGATTAACGCGCGATCGCTAGCAATTTAAAGAAAGTACTTAACTTGAGATGAGACGATTTCTCAAAGTCGCGTTAACCCTGCAGCAGGTCGTCCGCTCGATCGCCACGCAGAAAGACATCGTAGGGCGAATCGTCGAGGCGATAACACGGATTTATTTCGGCGAGTATAAATAACGCGATTTACGACACGGGGATTTAACGTAATGAAGTGGCTGCTCTCGGGCCGCTAAGCATTTTGTGGTAGAAGCCCCGATCTCCTGTCCTTCTCTCTCGCGCCGTTCACAATATAATCGCACATAAATTGGCAGCAATCTTGCTGGCAGGGGCCTCCTCTCTCTTTCCCCCCTCTCTCTCTCTCCACGCTATCTCCCACTCTGCAGTATACCCCTCATCTGGCCTCCCCCCTCCCCTCCCCTCCCCACTCCCTTCTTATTCGTATGGAATATATAGTCTGGCTGTGGGCTTGTGCCCGTAGCCAGCAGTAGCAGCGCGCTACTTTAGGGTCAACGCATTGCCAAGGTGGCGGCCATGTGGCACGGCGCATGGCACCGCGCCTGCGTCTCGGAGTCTAGCGCGAACATGCACACTGAGCACAATATTATTGTGCTATATCGGCCCGTGCGCGGTCGCGCAAACTGGGTGGGGAATAGTCTCGCAGACGTAGGTCCTGACGACACAGTAGTGGTTATTCATGATAATGGTACTGTAGTATGTCGAGCTTACGTATAGTCGGTTCACGGTAGTAGAATGGAATGGAGCAGAGTAGGGAGTGGACTATATGCACGTGTATATAGAAAACGTTGGAATAGTCAGGAAAGGTGAAATAGGTCCTGTCGCGCGGGACTATCCCAGTCGCCGACCGAAGTGGTACCTTACTGCTCTCCTTGGCTGTAGGAAGATGGACGGCCGAAGAGATCGTCCCTGCCGATATCTCAGAGTGTAATGCATGGGAAACCGAGGGGCCAGACGCTAGACGTCCGTTATATACGTGGAACGTTTGTTTGCGACAGGACGAAAAATCGTAGCGGCATCGCGGCTCTGCAGGCCAAATACAGGCTGGTTTCAACTTCGTGTTATTTCTTGGGAATCGGCACGCTTCCTTGCCGATTAGACGTAGACACGCACGATTCACTACGCCACGAAGCAGGTATACCGCGTTCGATTCGAGGACGTCGATGCGCTCTCTATCGGCCGCAGCTGGATAATAGAAGATATCCAGGGGGATGAAACGACGAGGGATAGTTAAGGGGGCGAGAGTGAACGTCGAATGAATATTCAGGAATCTGTGAACCGTTGCAGCTTTCCAAAGCGCTCACTCGGGAACGGTCCTGGGGCGTCTACCCCCTGGACAACTCACGGCCAGCAGCCTTTGCCTGTCGATATTTATTGCGCGGGGTGTTTAACGGTGTCAGATTTATGCCGATGCGTCGACTTTAGTCCGGATCGAGTGGCGGCTACGCACGGAGGGGTTAAAATATGTGCATGGCCGTCAGTGTACTCGTGTTCATCGCGTACTCGTGGTGGCCCTCCCCGACTGGCATAGCGCTAAGGTCATCGACTTAGTAGGCGCACACAACAAACGCTCGAGCGTGCACCGCTGTGCAACACGTGCTCACCCTTACTCAGCGTATTCTCGCTCGTTCTTCCCTTGACGACGATCCTCGGCTCTCCTTCTCACTCACCCCCCCCCCC
>NW_014334164.1:126929-131475 GCF_000341935.2 Cephus cinctus | reverse complement strand
CCCCCCCCCCCTGCTTTGGCACCCTAGCTTACTGTTACTGCAACCCCGGTACTCGACTTGCCTTTCCATTTCGCGTCTACGCCCCCTCAGACCAGAGGGAGCATTATTACCCGCGGCAAATTTTATCTACGATTTCCAGAGGGTCACCGTATACGATTTCTGTGTAACCTACTTGGACGCGCTACGACTGTTCGACAGGTCCTTATGTAGCTGGATACGTTTGGATATATTGATATGGAGTAATTAACGCCATGCTATCACCTGCACATGTGGAGTATATTACAGAGCGGAAGATCGAATTTCTAGATGTTCGGTATATAGATCCCTCGAGACTCGTTCCCTCTGTTGGGAAGCTTTATGGAATTCTGTTATTTCACGAAATTGTCTCCTGCTCACAGTCGAGACGTATATACCTCTTTCAACCTGACATCCCTATGAAAGAAAGTTGAGAAAAGGTTTGTTTTAGGCGCATTTAATACTTTGCTGTCGAGCTTAATGTATTTTTTTTTTTAAATAAAAAAAAGGAAAAAATAAAAACTTGGAGCAATGCTAACTTAAAGGAGGTCCGAAACGTGACTGCTTTCCAGTAGACGTTTATCTTGCCCGAACGGACGAGTACTGAAAATTGCACTTGGTCGCTTTATACGATAACTACATTGCTCGTTATCACGGCCTGCACGTGATTTCACCAGAAACCGCACGCTGCGTGTATTGGAGGATTCTTATCTACGTGTCACGCACTGGACGCGTTAAAGCTTTATTTGGTATCACCACTATCAATAGACGGATACGCATTGTGGATTTTGGTGGTGGTGAATTTTTGTTTATTCACATGAAAATTGTCACTTAAAATTTTTTTCCTAGCACAGCTAGACTCATCAATTATTGCTTTCCTTCAGTCCTACGTTAAATATCAGTTTCGCTGCTACTTACGAAATACATACAGTCGAAGGGTTTTTCCTTATAATAAGCAACAACGTTAAACACACGTACGTGTCGTTAGTTCGTCTCTACTCACAAGGCCTATTACTCGTAATTACTCCGTTACATAGTAAATACTATGATTATCGGCTTATTACAGCTGTAAACTCTAAAGTCGAGGGTAATTTATCGCTGCATCCTCGTTCGTGATAAACTCGCCCCACAGGAGTCCCCTAGTCGGTCACGCCCTGGCTTTTATTTTTAGCATTGCCGATAATGCCGAGTGATCAGCCGCGATTAGTGTACCGCAATACCCCCGATCGTACTTAGCTATACTTATACATAAACGTTTTAATCGTATTGCACGTTAGTTAAAAAAAATCACGCACGACCGATCGTTCCTCGTTGAGGTGAATAGCGTCAAGTATACACTATCTATGCTCGAATAAAGAGGCCGAGTTCATCCCCCTTGCTAAAAGGTCGTACACATTCAAAAATCGCGGAAAGACTCTTCCTATAGGGATATTCGCGAAAATATTTTCGACCCAACAAATTCTACGGAGGCCTTATCGTCCCGGTGCTCACCCTCCTTGACTTTCTCCTTTCTCCGTACCGGGGCTGCCCTTTTATCAACCCCAATTTCTCTACTCACTTTCCCAAACTCCCCCCGTAACGCCTGGCACGTTGCGAAGTGCCGTATCCACGGTGAAAGCATGGCGCCGCGACGTCGTGGGAGTTTCGCATTAAAGTATCAATAAAGTTAACTCGTATGAGTTATTGGCTGACATTGATATTGTCCCGGTCACGATATTGACTTTTGTATCTGAAATCAGGACTTTGTTGAATAGCCACATAATTAATTCACCTGAGCACGACGTCGGCAGTGGCTACCGTGAGTGCGTCCGACGATGGGGATCGTAGTCAGGTGGAATCCGAGAGTGGATAGACGAACGAAGGAGAGAGTGAAAGGAGGGAGCGAGAGAGGAGAGAATCCACCCAGTTTCAAAGCGCCGATACCGCTAACCAAAGGCAGCTTTTGCTTCTATAGTCCCTCCCTGCCATTTAATTAGCACGTAACTCGTATCGGGATCCCCTCTTGTGCGTAAGCCCTAACTTGATCTTGGCCTTACGGTCGGATTGTTGCCGAACAATCATTATATCAGATTATTGCGTCCTCCTTATCACCAAGGACTAGTCCGTCTCGTCCTGGTATAACTCTCTCTTACTTTCTCCCTTTCACTATTACTCTTTCTCTCTCTATCTCTACCCTACGGGTTTCCCCCTGTTCCGTCTCTGCCCCGTCCGTCTCCCTCGTGTACACCTCCTCCTTCGCTCCTCTCTTTCTGGCAAACAAATTCCGCGATCTCGACCCTACATAAATCACACTTTGTGGGCTTCCATCGAGCGTTCCCCGATCTTGGCATTGATTGCCCGTCATTTACTCAGGCTAGACCGACGGGGTACGTCGCTGCTATGTGTGTCTCGGCCTCGTAGGCAAGAGCGTGGGTATATCGGTGCGCTCTCGCTGTTTGATATTATTCTGTAATTATATATGATACGTCCAATCGGGAATTTTAATACGTCCCGATCGCAGTATATTTATTTTTAATTATACGGACGATAATTAAATTATAGGAAATGACGTAATTACTCTGAATACGTTTTTTGCTGGATATTTTTTATTTTTTTTTTTTTTAAACTCTCCCTATCTTCTGCCCTCGATATCTCATGCAGACCTGACACGGTTACGCGTGCCAAGACTAACGATTCCCGATGATGTCTCTTGCGACGCTTTTTCGCACGATTATCTTATGCAACTCTTTCGCTTAGCTTCTCGCTTGGCAGCGCGACCTGCCGCTTCGTTCAAACAAAGGATAAATATAGACGAGAGTCTCGGCTCCGCGCTGTATAGACACGCGGGTATACGCATACCGTAATTATACGACAATTAGAAAGCAAGGACACTCTGCACCTCTTCCACACGCTTTACTCACTCGCTCGTACTTCGTGGATATACGCTCGGGTTACATATCACATTGCGTGTAACGCGTCCCACGGGCTTATAACGACGCGACGAGGCATACGGTCTTCGCGAAAGTGCCGCGCGCCATTCGCGAATATTGGCTGTCTAAATTTATGTCCTTGGGAAGCCTTTCGCGACCTGCGAATATATCGCGGCCTTTGCTGTGTTAACTGCGCCGCGTCGTTATGCGAAAACTGCCTGCGACACGGTGCCCGTGGCAAACACGCGAATCGTCTTTCTTCGGGGTAGGTCGTCGTCCATGGGCGTCGGGACGTCATTAGAGACGCAAATAGATTGGCGAATAATCTAATTCGCACGATCAATCGTTACTCGTGGATTCTATAAGATTTTATGAGTCTCGTGCACGGCCACGAGGTTGAGGCAATATTTCTTAATCGATCGCCTCTCGATCTGGTCTCGTCAATGATCAGGATGTCATTTCTCCGTGATTTCCACTGATTAGCGTGTGACGCGTTCGTCGCCGATACTTTGCCAACAAGAAGCATCCTCGACGTGGCCTTCGCGTCCCTTTCGCTCTTATCTTCAGGTAGACGGACCGTTTTTGCTAATGTAAGACACGCACGGTCCAGGGAGATTCGAGGGCAACGTTATAAAAAATAGATACGCCAAGACGTCCCGGGGTCTCGTAAAGCCACCCGGTCTTTTTTTTACGATTTCTCGGCTGATACGTTGAGGATAGAAAAAAAAAGGAAGGATCATATTAACGACCGTCGGAGAAGTCGCGACGAATCGCTGGATTAACTTTACGCTCAAGTCAACGTAGTCCACTCGTTAATTCTGATGGTTCTCTTATGTCGCCATCTTTTTTACTCTACGTCTAAAGTCCTTGTAACACGTATACAGAACCTCCTAGTGGTGGTGCTTTCAGACTTTAGAGATCGTCGAACCTTGTACGCACCGAAGACAAAAGTTGTCATTTATTTATCATCTCGTGCAACGCGAACCACGTGGCCCCGTGTTTATCGATCGTGGGAAACGAATGGAGTGTCAGGACAGTGGCGGCGGGCGCGCGTTCACGAGAAGTGTCATGCTAAAAATACACAGGGAACGTAGATACAAGTATATGTAGGCGAGACTCTGCTAAAGCCGTTAACTCGTTATTATCCCTGTCCACGGGCGGTCCTGGACCCCTAGGTGTCGTTAAGGCCCGCCACTTTGGGAGAAGAAACGCGCCGCTGTATGCGCGCTCTAAAAATACCCAATTACGCGTAACCCCGAAAAAGGCTGGCCGCTTAACGCGATGAACTCTGAGAGGAGTGGGTGTACTTTCCTTTCTCTTTTCGCTTTCTCCCGCGCATGCCACCATCGCTCTGTCTCTCACACGTGTTTCCTATGCATACAGACACCTTGGGCTGTGTATTTATATTGCACGTCCCTCCTCGTGGAGATACCCAAATTCGTCTCGTGTTAGGAAGCAATTGGGGGCGCGCTCCCTTGTATCTCTTACCGCTTGGTGTCTCCTGGTCAATTAAATTCGTAACAGCGTATTAATGAGTAACGAGCGGCTGCTTGAATATGGGACAAGGCTCTCTCGGTGTCATATTTAATTATCGCTATGAATAGCGAAATAAGGGGGGGGGG
>NW_014334164.1:120440-126807 GCF_000341935.2 Cephus cinctus | reverse complement strand
GGGGGGGGGGGAGGGAGGGAGGGAAGGAAAAATAAAAAGGCAGAGCAATCTACATCTCGCGATACAACCATAACGAGCCTTCCTTCCTTCGCTACTCTAATTAAATTGAATCACGGAATCCCAAGCAGGAAATACCCAATAAAGACGTGCATTAACAAATTAAAGTGCTTCATTCGAGATATCTTGGCCACTTGCCAGTCCTCCTTTAGACCCGGTAGAACCTACTTCGCGAGCGGCCCTGAGCGTCTCTCGTTTTAAAAATTTTCTTCTCTGACCGAGTTCCCGATCTTGTCGATCCGACGGACGCGCGTTACTTTCACGACGCTACGGTGACCGTGAGAAGGGGGTCTGGTTTTCTTTATTTTCTCAGCCAAGAATCCCCGCCATGCGAATTTCTTTTATTCTTATGTTACCTCGCGACGTTCTCCCGCGATTGATTCGTCCTATCGAGGAGTTTATCGATCGGCCTGATCGCCCGTCGTTTCTTCATTCCCGATCATTAAACTCCCACGAACCATCGCCGATCGGTTATCGAGGATGAATTATCGATCTGCCGAACGGTTAAGCGGTGCTTTAGTCGTGACCTCGATCTACGGGTCGTTGCATGATCTAGGCTGTGACCTGTTTCCAACCGAAACCCATCACAATGCCCAGGAACCACTCACTTGTCCCGGCTGTACGTATACTAAGGCCACGTTATCGATCCGACTCTTCCTAACTGTACATCCAGCGATTTCAGCGATAAGTACGACTTCTCTCTTATTCGCGATGGAAGCCATTTACCAGAAAGAGACAGAGAAAAAATAAAGGGAAAGAAAAACCCTTCCTCGTGTCTCGGCCAGCTATTTTATTTTCCCATTTCCTGCTCTCCTCGCAGTGAAACCTTCTCCTCCCCACCCTGCGAGTTTTCCACTCGGATAAGCGAAGCAAACGAGCTCACGAATTCTAGAGCAAGGAAGTCCCATCCCGCCCCTCGCCCGCCCTCCTCGAGCATCCAATTAAATCGTAAGACGTGAATCGTTAATAAATGTACAGCGGGATAAACTTGGCCGAGCGGAATAAACTCTCGAGTGATCATCTGCCGCGGTATTCTCACTCTCTCGCTCTCTTATATTATCTCAATCTCTCTGGCTGTACCATAGATACCAACCGACTCTGCCAACTTCTCGCCTCGACGCTCCCTCCCGTCTCGTTGTTTGTTTTCGTAACGTGCACGCGCCCAAAAATAAATCCTGTAGTACCTTTAAAGAGGCCTTCGCCTCGCGCGATACTGCACATCGTCGAGAATTCGACCTGGCCGTCCCCCGTCCACGAGAGTTCTGGTTCTTGGATAAAAAAGAAAATAATATTTTTCATCCTGGACCAGAGCGCTACGAAGACTGCGCAGAACATCACCAAGAGTGTGCTGGTCGCTCGTGGAAAAGTACGAGACGCGTAATCGCTTTGACGAACGGCAGTCGGACAAGTGGTTTTGTTCGGGGTCCCCCGGTCCCCTGGGGTCCTCCTATGTGTACCATGGGCCTGAGGCAGGAGACCAAGAAGGCCCGTAAAGCGGTCATGGCCAGTGGGTCCCTTCGTCGTTCCGTTCTGTGTGTAACGCAATGAGGCAATATACACATATATATGTATATTTGTGTATCCAAGTTTCCATACCAACACCATTTAGTATGCGAGCTAACTTTCAAAACTCGCTTCATATGGTCGAACTCACGTGTGGAACTCTGAGTGTTGCTAATTGGATGCTAGTAGCATCTCCGCGTTTTGATGCTTCAACCGGAATAAATCACAGTGACGTACTTAGCCTGCACGTGAATCGTCGTCTTGCGTATACAGTAACGATCCATTGTGAATTTTCAGTGAGCGTATAAACGCGGGTTAGGTAGGTATAAAAAACGAGCTATTTTTTATATTACGAATCGTTATCAACAAACTCATTTTCTCCTTCTCGTCGCGATACTCCATTATGCGCTCGCAGGAAGAAAACAGTATTTCACGTAAAATCGACATTGTCGTTACTTCGTATAATTACTGTAGTGCACCCACGTGAACATAGAGCATATGCACGGAGTGCTCCAGTATATTTCGCGGGACATTTGTACCGAGTTTACGAGTCGTAGCAGGACCCCCCTCCTTTTTTCTTTTTTTTTTTCCATTCCTTTTATTTTCTCAGCTCGCGAAACACCGCGAAAGCCGCAGTCGCTATTTTAACCTCGCCGCCTTTATCCTCCGCGAATTCGCGGTAATTGGATCGTTATACGCGTAACCGAGATTGTTCATTGTGCACAGGCGAGAAAGGCGCGAATCCCAAGTCTGCATTAAGGAGCAAAGCGCATTAAGTCTTGCTTCTGCGAATCACCGCGTACAGGTATAGCATGCGTTCGAATGAACTCTCCTATAAATTATCAGGTGTCATTACGTTAGCCAAGTAATTCCACGGATATCCAAAAGTCGGAAGCGAACATTGGAAAATAAGATTGTCCCGGGAAAGAGCGATCGCCGCGGGATGCCTGAGGATTTTAACGAGTCTCTTTTTCACCGTCGGGTGGCAGCGATGCCAACGTCGGGGAATCCGTGTCGGCAAGGTAGACGACGGCTCCGGCTGCATCAACGTGTCCTCCCGTTGTGCGGGGCCCGATCGGAGATGCGACTCCGTGACTAAGCGACTTTCCTTCGACGTGGTAAACCCGATCCTGGACACGTTAGACTTACGTCCAAGGCTCCTCCCCAATAATCGCGTTTATTATACGAACCTCGCGATTACCGTATTTAAAGCTATAAGGTTTATATGGGGAAAAAAACAATATAATAGACTGCCGTACAGTGGCACTTTCTGCGATCACGCGAATTAGCCAGATAGCGTTCAGGCGTGCGCAAAACGCCTTCGGCCAGAGCGACGTGGAAATTAACTCTCGAGGATGTGCCGTCGCGGCGCTATGAATAAAATTTATGGGAATCGGCTAGCACTCGGCCGAGCCGTATTTACCATCATCTCCCTCCGGCCACCGGGACTACTAGAATAGGTATCTAAAATACGGCGGCTATGCTATACGAGCTGATGGGACGGCTATACGTATAAGCACGTGCACCGCAAGCATGCGATAGTGTCTGCCGAGGCATGTCCGTGATACCAGGATCGATAATACCTCTTTCGTCCTTCTCCCTCGCCACCTCGCGCTATGTCCCTCTTTACTGTTTCTCACTCTGTCACTCCCTCATTCTCTTTCGTGGGTAGGCACTGCACACGTATTAACGCGATCCAGGAGTCCACTTGGAGCGAGTCCGGGAGTGACGCGTCACCTCTCTCTCTCTCTCTCTCTCTCTCTCTCTCTCTCTCTCTCTCTCTCTCGCACGTATATGCAATAGCTTTACACGATTTCCCTTCGCCCTCCCACATCCTGCGCTCCTTGATCCCATCACCCATTCTCGTTCTGACTACCAGCTTCGGCTATCCCCTTTCAACCCTTCCTACTCCTCTCCGCCTCTCCCTCCTTTTCCAGAAGCTTCATCATATACGTCATACTCCAAGTTAACGATACAGCCACGTTGCCTCCCGTACATATACATTATGCGCGTACATTACTCACGTGCATGTATGACGTCGCTAACTACTCTCGTCCTCGGGTGGATGGAAGAGTGAGAGAGAGGATAGCAAGTGCCGTTGCACGAACGGTCCGTGCTATGGTTCCCTGTCGTGTTCCAGTGTTCCACTGATGGTTACGACGCGTCCTGAGCTCTCGTGTATTATGTCCGCATGCTGGATAATGGCCTGAATGTCATTTAATGACGAGTTAATTAGCGCGTCAGGTACGGAGGTGTGCGCAGTACTATCTCGATGGTAATTAGATTCCAATTTTTCTGTACAATTTGCCGCGGGAATTGATCGCGCACGTGTCCGCGTCTATGTTGATATAGTGACGGGGGCATCCTATTGCGATTTATCGATGACCACCGTAGTGGCAGAACGATTAATGATCAGGCGTAACGTCATCGATTGAATCATTAGTCGGGATGTTTCGTCAAGATGATGACGTATTATTTTCAATGGACCTTGAGAGGAATTCCACGTGTACCGATAGGGGTCCTGCGAATATATTGAAATTTCTGGGTATTTAGGATATACGTATGTAGGTAGGTCGGTGGGCCGAAGGCAGTAGAAACTGTACTCGGGAAGCTCGTAGGTTATATAAAGTTTTCATTAAACTACCATGGCTGTTCGCGTACTCTCGTTTGATTGCCGGAACGTAACGTTTGCCTTGCTTCGTACAGTCGTTTGACCGATACGCCAATTAACGTTATTGCGTTAATTATAAACATGTAAATTAAATTGACATTAACGATCGATAATCCTAAATCGGCGTGTGTCAACAACGAGTGGAGAAATGGATTGCCTCAATTTGTCCGATTGAAACTATTTCGACACTATGTTCGGAATTCCTATTAATTCGCCGCGTATAAAGCGGCAGTTCGATCCTTCCTCTCTCTCGGTATCGTGGCTGTTGCACGCGCTCCCTCTCTTTCCCGGAAACCAGTTCGCGTCCGACGTACCTCGATATTTCATTTGGCCTGTCCGGGCATTCGGCTCGTCCCTCCGCGTACGAGTTTCGCCGCTATCGCTCGGCAAGGCTCTTCAATTTTATTTTATGACCTTCCGCGAATCGTATGGCAATCCTTGCCATTTTTGCCCGAGGCTGCGTTATCCTCCTGCGTGACAGCGGACATTACTCCGTAGACATTCACTCGTACGCAGTCATACGAAATTGTATCTTAATTGAGTCTGCTGCTGTATCATTTTGCCTGAATTCCAAAAAAAGAAAAACCTGTTATATGCCTGCTGTACTTTTCGGAATTCAAAAAGGTTAAAAAAAAAAAAAAAAAAACGAAATTTCGTGTCATCCGCTAATATCTGTTCCGTACCACTAAAATTATTATCATTAACGGTTGGCTTGTTTTCGTAAAAAGATTCTCGTGCAATTGGAAAATAATATTAGCCTTGAGGTTCTGTCCGGTCGAGTCCGGATATACAGGCGCATAGACCATGGTATGCATGCGTTATTACGGATACCCATCACGTTCAGCATCCGACCGAGTATCTATACAAGAAGAGGAAACGAGATGTGTTGTCTCCTGACTGACTCTCATGTATTCGCACCGTGGGAGAATCGTGCTCCTGTTTCGCCTGGCGATATTACGCATTCGCATTGTGCCGCGACCTATCATTGAAATATCGCTACGCAATCGAATTGGCTCCTCGGGCGTCGGTGGCAATAAAGCATGAACGAAATAGGATTTGCAGTATGCAGAGGGTACAGCGTTCATTGATATTAACCCTTCTAGTTGCATTACAATGGGTACCTGGTTAGCTCGAATTTCCTATAGGTTGCACGTGAGCTTGCTATATTTTTCTTTTATAATTCAGCCTCGGGCTGACTCGTCTTTTTCAGAAAACATAGCAATCGATTAAAATTTATTCTCCTACGATACTCTTATATCCGCATGCATAACGGCGAAGAAGGATCGTTCGAGTTGAGTCGAAAATACCTCGTTGAATTAATCGTTTACGAGGGAGAGCAGGGCGGCAGTTCCGCCAGGATAATGGATGAGTCTTGTCTATAATCCGTCTAAACGACGAGCAAAGTGGAAAAATCGAAGCGTCACTCGTGCCCTATAGGTCACGTCACGCTTGGCCACGCCAAGGAATACGTAATCGGTAGAAAAGAATATCAGAGCGCATTTATCAGACGCTGCTTGTAAAATGCATTAGGAGTATTTATCAAAGGGATTTAGCATATAATGTTTTGCTACCTTTTTTTTCGGTCACGTTCCCATTTTACCTATGGTACTTTTCAGAGGCGTGCATTGACTGTGCGCGGCCCTGTTTTTACAGTATGGAGAGCAATCGAAAACTTCTGATAAAGCGTACGAATTGCAATCACACGTTGCACTCGATTACGGCTGCACCCAGTTCGTCCCCCTGTGCACAGTTCATTTCAGTGATCGCGACGGTATTCGCATTTTGTATAACAGGGAACAAGCATTTGGCAGGAAAGGAAGCATCACCATTGGCACAAGCCATACGGATCACATGCCTGCCTCTATACTACCTGTACGCGTATGATAAATGTGTACTCCTATCCTCGTATAGAGAGTGAACGTCGTTCGTGCCTCTTTTGAATCAAGCCGCATCCGCATGGTAACCTGAGGCTTCGACTAACGGTAACGGTACCATTCTGTAATTCTGTATAGGTAGGTACTTGGAGAGTCCGTAGTAGCCACGAGAGAGACAGAGAGAGAGAAATAGAGGGCTGACAATCAGGCATTCCTGCCACGATCGAGCGCCGTATTTACCCCCCCCCCCCCCCCCCCCCCC
>NW_014334164.1:113101-120321 GCF_000341935.2 Cephus cinctus | reverse complement strand
TTTCCCCCCCCCCCTCCCCCCCCGTCCGAACTGGAAGCGCTACGCGTCACTCTTCATTTTTGTTCATCTTCAAGAGTCATTTTGGAAAAATCGAACAGCCTTTTTTCTCTCATCTTTCGTTTTTTTTTTTTCCTTTTTCTCGTAACACGTCCATGCGTGGAATTTCACGAGAGAACGTGGTCGAACGACGTACAAACTCAAAGGAGGGTTTCTATGAACGATACACTTCTTCTTGTCTAGGCTGTTTAATTTATAAAGTGCGCAATGATTTTTATACGTACTAGATATACTGCAGTATTCGTGTGATTATTGGTATTACGTAAGTTTTATTTTTATTTTTCGTGTATTAGGGATTAATGCACAGGGCAATAATGTAGTGGCGCTTGTCGCTGATATTTATACGAAGTAACGCGGTCGTTGAAAGTGACCGAACTAGTTTTTTTTCGGGATAAGTGTATTTCTTTTAGATCGTTCCGTTTGTTGCGGAAAAGTTAGCAGCGCCGACACCGTTTCGTGCTGCGGGAACTGGGACGGTTTACAGCGGTTATTTACGATCGAGGCTACGGGAAAGGAGTAGCGCCTAGCGCCGCCTCTCTTTCTTAACATCTCGGTGAAAATCTTTCCAGCAAGGTGTTGCAATCGTCCCGGCACTCTTTTATCTTTCCATATCATAACGTTTCGTTACAGTCTCCACGGTGCCCGTTCCGCAATTACTATTCCGCTTCGCCACTTACCCCTGTAATTGGATATCACGATGATTCCATCAGTCAGCAATGTGTTTTCATTGTGGCGTACGACACCCTTTGAAAGAATATTAATGACTGCTGGTAATTTCCATGACTTCTACCCTTACCATTGATCAGAGCTCATCACTCTTCTTCTTTACGAAGCACGCGTAGCTATGTAGATCAATGATATTTATTGATCGTGAATTTAGTAGCTGTGCTCATACGGTCATAGACGTTCGATCGATCGCCATTTTTCACCAAGCTTTTAATCACCACTTCAAAACCCACGTGTGTTCGGCTGCGACACGTTAGGGATGCTGGACGAGAGATAAGTGGAGAAGGTGTGGAGTGTGTCGAAGAAATTTTTTTTTACGCTGAAATAATTTTTTCTAGTGACATTCGACGCAACGGGAGAAAGCTTAATAGCGAGAGCTCTTAATTGTCTGAAATTATTAGGTACACTGGTCCAGTGGCTAGCTAAAGGACTGTCGAGGATTCTATGCACGTACGGTTTCAAGAAGTCGCGAAATTGATGTTCCAGAACAACACAGAGTGATAAGTTTCTGGCAAAGTACTGCCTTCCTTTTTGAGCGTCTCTTGATTGCACCATCAATCACTGCGCTGTTACACTATAGCGATCCTTTTCCCTGGGATTCTTTCATTTTACGACAAACCATTCGACTCCGGGATACATCAAAGTCTTTTAGTTTAGTATCGCAGCGTCTCTTAGGATTTTCGCTGTCCCGAGATAAATCAGCGAAATTTCGTAACATTTAAAACATAGTATCTTTACCGCAATGCCTTACCGTGTAATATATTCCAGGTATAGAGTAGTACTTTTTGGATTTCTTTAGTCCTCCATAAGAACCGGTCTCCCGTGGTACTTATTCGGAATACAAATGCTTTCAATGTTTGAAATTGGAACTTTGGTAGCGTCCCAGGCGTGTATGCTGGCACAGCACGAGGGGTTGTTTCCAGTTTGCGAAAGTCCACTCTGTAGATCCTCGGCAACGGCAGTACCTAAAATAACAAGGTATACTCGTGGACGAAGTTGACGATTCCGCGCAGAGTTCAAGAGGAGAGTAAGGACGACGGCGAAAGCTGAAATTCCTGACCGAGTGGCGACCGAAGTGGGTCGTGGTTAGAAGGAGAGAATTTTCGCGACGGACGACGGGACAAGGACAGTAGATAGGGGAGAGGTCATTCTCGTCCGACCGTACGAAAAAGTATCATTCGCCTTCTGATCCTGGAATCCCCCAGGTTCGGTTCCTAGCAATAATGGCTTTTCCTTTGATGCGATACAAGCTTTATCCACCGTTGAACTCGTCGAAATATCCTGAACCACTCGAGTCCTGGCAGCGCGGGCGCCTCCTCCCCTCCGTCTACCTCGTAGAACACGGCGTTCGTATATTGATCGTCCTAGTGTCCAGGAGCAGCCTAACCTGAAAACTCATGTCTCGCGCGTGGCTACGCCGAAGGTCCACGTCACGTCGTGGAACTGTTACGTGTCTACGCTCTGTGGTATACTACATGTATATGTATACATAGAGAACGCACAGTCGGGTCTATTGGTGCCGTTGATCTCACAGCCATATTCCCGGCTCTGTTGACGAGTGCAGAGTAATTCCGGAGGGTTTAACAGTATTGAGGGCGTTGCAATCAAGGACCCCATAATTAGTGCGTCTATACTCCGAGTACAGCTTAGCATTAAACTACCCCGTTCTTCCCGCAGCATTATCTTACAGTCATATATATATATACGTATAGCGTATAGGGTAATGCTGTTTATATAATGCGTCTACCGCAACAGTGCACTTTTGCCCAGACGAATTGTGCACTGGCGGATGTTGTGGCGTATCTTACCAATTACCGGATGCAAATATACCCAAGGCTGGCCGCTTCTCTTGGCGCTGTACTAAGCACATCTTTTATTTTTTTTTTTACTGCAAAACAACGAATTCTTATGTCTTTCTCGTATAATGGAACGAGTAAGATGCCCCTGGTATCTTGCAGGTGGGGTGTCCTCTGTTTTTCGACAAAAGAAGCTTCGGGGTTGGTATCTTTTTTAAAATTTCCTTTCTCGTTTTTACCCTCTTACTAGGTAAGGCATGCAGGCAAGCTTATGGCTCCTGTAGAAGAGTAAGGTCACGGAAAATTGAACGGACCACGTTGACAAAGATTATTTAATCGATTTTCAGCGACGTCGATTCTTTTTCGCAATCATCCTCCTCGCCGATATTTTACCGATGAAAGCTCTAAAAAAAAAAAAGGCTGTACGCTTTTCACTGTACCGTAAACAAACCGTGAGAATACATATAGCTGCAGGTGTCTGGCGTCAATGGAAAAGGAAAAAGATAAGTCTTCGACGAAGGTGGCTTCTCGGTATCTTTTCATCGTCAGGTGAATAAAGAGAAGAAAAGCAGAAGAAAAATATTTGAGGATAAAAAAATTATAATAAAAGATAAGCGAAAGAAATACTCGTTTCATGAACCCAACTTGTACGCGAGGGCGGGTTTTACCACGTTTTGTTACCACGGGGAATACAAATTGCTTTTAATAAGTCGTTCCGTGATAAACGTGAAGCGTCTAGCTCTCTGCAACTGGATAGCATTTCAGTGTGGGCGTTCAACACGGACGTGCACAATTTTATTTCATCTACCTATCCTCCTCTCTCTCTTTCTCGTTCTCTATCCCATGCGACAGAGACTATAGTCTATATACATATATATTCACATTCTAACACGTCGACAGCTGAAAGCTCAAAACTGGAACGCAAAGTCCATCGAGGACAATGCTGACGACTGATTATTCATTAAAGCGGCGTTTGTCACGCCCGATTTTTTTTTCCTTCCTTGTACACACATACGTTCCATGCACTCGTCGTACCATTCTATACGTATCTCCACTATCCGTACACTTCTCGCTGGCGTCCGTAGAATCATAGATAACGATCCCATGAACCCCCGCGCACAAGTCGCTCGTTTATTTCCTGGTAATTGGCGGACAGCGTTATTCCCAGACGTATAGGAGATCGTCGCCAGCCTATTTATTTTTCTCTCTGTAAACAGCCGCTGATGTATTATGTCAAACGTACCCTTTCTATGTAACGTGTATACATATAAGTCACTCCCAGTCTCTTCTATCGGTTATAAATGAGAATGTCAACGTTCTTCATGGGATGGCTTTATAGAATCTATTAACATTTCCATGTTAAATTCAACATGGATTAATACCGTAGGAATCAACGGTCTACGCGTAGTTATGGAATTTCAGGTTGTGCCGTTCGTAACGTTTGATAGTTTTGGACAATTTATGGATATACGTGGATATACACAGTGGGTATCGGTATTTGAATATATTATTGATTTTTCTTAATCTGCTATTTTTTTTGTTATTTATTGTTTCCAAGATCTCCTATCTAGTCGCTGGTACGAAAGTTGAAGTCCATTCAGATAGGAGCGAGGATCAGATCCTGTTCTAGGGATGTTTTTGGACATCGTGACCTTTCCTGGGACGATCTGACCCCTCGGTCATAGATCAAATAACTCTCGCTTACGCGATCGTTTACGGATTCACGAAAACGTTTTGCCGTGTTTTCATTGTTATTTTATTTTTATTTTTTTTTTCCTCTTTCACTCTGTCTACCTCGACTACATGGAATGAATTGAAACTGCACTGAAAGTTAAATCCTTTTATTTTATCCTGACGTTTGTCGACATCGACTTTATACTATAGTCATATTGTCTCTATATAACGATTACGATCGCTTTTATTCCTGTATGACGAACGGGGAATTGAATTTGCAAATATATTCTTCTGCCCACGTAATAAAATTCCGTTATTGATTTCATTGTCATTTTACTTTCTAACGCTACAATGGCAATATGTTACATCAACGAAATTGAATTTGCATAAAATATGACTGTATTTTTTATTTAGGATTTTTAGCCTTATTCGAGGTTTGCTTATATTTTTTCATGTGTAAAACATAGCTATATTCAACGTTCGATGGCAATCGTTTGTAATTCTATGGAAATTCCTAAGTGCTAGGCCTATTGTATACTTTTGTAGCAAGTAGCTTTAACGATTATGATTGTAAATTAGTAGCGACGAAGTAATGAATATTTTGTTTCTTCTTGTTTCAGGTGAGTTTTACTGCCTTTTTTTTTGCGGGGAACGACGGATTAGAATACAGGAGGCTTTATCAGGTGTGTGCAAGGTAGAATCGTACAGTAATGCATAAGTACTTGACTAACTGATTTTTCAGCAACTTATTCAATCAATGAGAAACGTGTATGCCGTTGCGGAATCAGTTACAAGTTTTTCCTCTTACGTATATTACACTGAGTATTTCGTTATTCTACGATATCATCCCCACTATGCTCCCATAGGAGTTACCGTCGTTCGAATTTCAAAGGGTCGTAAACGCAGCACAGTATTTCCTGGGATTCCGGATCATCCCTCTTCGGTAACCTCGTGTCATCCTTTAACTTTGCTATCCAAGAGTGAAGGGGATAAAGGTGGCGCCTTCCTTTTGCCCACTGTTCCATAAGACCTTTCGACCCTCCAGCCCAGGAAGGATACCCTTCTTAACTTTACAGTGACACGAGTATGCGTCAAAAGTCTCTGCGAGACTGGATCGGGATTTTGAATATTTTATTTCCTAAGCAATCGCTAAGTCGAGATCGTAAAAAAAAAAAATATAAAAATAATAGCACTCAGGAATTAGTGTATACTTCTTATTCAGGACCAATGGTCAGTGTTAAGATGTACTCCGTATACGCTAAAGCGATCAGGCTCGATGAATCGTACCTGAAGCAAGAGGCTGTACAGGGACAAGTACAGTCGTTAAACTTCTAGCGTGTTAATGCAGTTCGTCCATGAAACTATTCTTTTCTGTATTCGAAACAATCTCGCAGTAAAAAGCTTCTCACGGCGGAACGAAACGCGTTTGGCTAAACGGAACTCGGCAGAACTGGCTCGTAACAACAAATCGTAAACTCGTGTTGATGCATATAGTCTCTATATAGGTAGGGCATTGGGTTTGTACAGAGTGGGCAGGCCGGGCATCAGCCCACTGGCATAAGCAGTGTAAACGGTAAAAGCCCTCTTGGCGTGACGAAAGAGGGATTTCAGGAGAGAAAGGGAGTCGGAGCCAGGGAACGAGAGCGTATAGAAAGAGCAGAAGGAGAGCGCATGCCATTCCAAGCATGCTTTACGTCCAGTTTGATTTGCGACGGGCTCCCATATTAATAGCTTATTCATGGCAAGAATTAGAGCACGGTTCAGCGGTTCCTACGGCGAAAATGCATCGCCCTCGGGTATTTCGGGAGACGCGTGGGAGTCGCGGTGAGTCGGGATTTACTATACGAGAAACATCGAAAAACTCGGCGAGCCGCGAGTTTTCGCCGACCTTTATTTTTAGTCGAGCACTGCCGCGTGTCTTTCTCTTCTTTCAATTTTTTTTGCTCTGCTTTCATCTACCTTCAACGTGCCTCGCAAGCGCTGGCTAAATCGGCATTTGCCACTCTTTGCCGTAGCGCTTTGCGTATTTCTGACGTATTGCGTTTTCACCCGATGCTTTATTAGCTAGATTCACGTCTTTTTATTAGCCTCCAATCAAATTCTATATACGTATCGCCCACTACGTAAAGCGCTATAAAAACCCAAAGGTCGTCGTTATAATTTAATTATATACGCGTATATATATATACGTTTTTCAAAGAGATACTTTGGAGACACGAAAAATCAAGGGGCGTTCACAATAGCAAGCTAATGGTTTTTTGAAAAGCAAAAGAAAAACTACTACCTTCGGACATCACAACATTGGAATTCTTACCTAATCTAACCTAACGAAACATTTCTAAGCCCATCGCAAATACTGGATACGTAACATTTAAAAAAATATAAACAAATTTGGTGTGACAGTCCGCTTCATCGTCCTCAAGACAGTCATTACGTTGGAAAATCTTTGAGGACGGTCCTCAAAATAGCGACTTCGTAAATGAAATCGTCCCCAAAGTATATCGCTTAGCAGCAAATATATGTGTACACATATATATATATCTACATAGAACAGTGATTGCGTACCACACGGTGACTAGTAGTCTTTCGGAATTCTCACCGCGCACGTCGTCACGTAAGTAAAGTGTAACTCCTGACCCTATAAATGAGAAGGAAGGGCGTTCGAGACCACAAGTTCGAAATCGAGGTGTGCACTACTGTACGAGGAGAAACGGCAGCGTGGCATATGGAGACAGTGTTTCCTGGGAGACCTGGGACCAGTAACTAGACCACATAACTGCTCGGAAAACACAGTCAGATGCATTGGATATGCGGCCACACGTGTGTACGATCATCCAATACGTGAGTACGTGAGTACGAGGAGCCAGAGAGCCAAAGGGAGAAAGAGAAAGAGACAGTAGCATAGAGAGAATGGGTGGATGAGAGGCAATTGGCCGAGCTAAGAGTGGTGGTGGTGGGGGAGGGGGG